>NC_041400.2:66658965-66778965 GCF_900747795.2 Erpetoichthys calabaricus | reverse complement strand
TATACATATACACATCCACATATCAACATATATATATACACATAATATACACACACACACACGCTTTATGGGTGATGATTGTTTTACTCTTTTTATGTTTATTTTATTGTATTGTAGAATCAACTCCTATCTGCGCACAGCAGGGCAGCCGTGGGCGGATGCGTATGGTGTATTCACTCCATGTTATCGTGCATTGCGCTGTCAGTGGTATTTTGATAAAAGAATTTGAACAACATATAAGAAGCGTATAAATTATTAAACAGTAAAACATTAACATTTAAGAAGTAAAGTTACATTAAGTACTACTGCAGTGCCTTCGGGTATACCTCATTTTTTGTTTGCCCATTACATGCTTAAATGTATACATTTTTTGGTGCACCTACCCGAGAACACGTGACATATAACCGAGCGTGGGAGAAGCATGGATTTTAAACACGCGTTGAGTTCATCTGCTGGTCTCCCTCGTGGAATAACTGGTAATGTTTGACTAAAATGTACAGCGAGTAAAACGACATTACCTCCTATTTTTTTTTTTACGATCTCTGAGATCTTGCTTTTTTCGGTTCAAGGCTTCATAAGCTCTTTTATGTTGTATGGTGTACTTATCCCAAACCATCATCTTTGAATGTTGCAAGACTTTCGCCTTGTATGTAGATCGGGGTAATTACATTCATTGCATTCCTAGTCTGAATCACATTGTGATTGTATGGGTGGTTACCTGGCACTGTAGGGTTGCCACCCGTCCTTTAAAATACGGAATCGTGCCGCGTTTGAGAATGAAATTGCGCGTCCCGTTTTGAATCAATACTGGACGGGATTTATCCCGTATTTTTTTTATAATTTTTTTTTTAAAGCAGCGTCTCATGCAAATCATCCCACACGCATTTTATGAAGATGCCTCCTTTCCTACTTTTGATTGGGTAATACTTGATGTCATCGTTAGTTTGATTGGTGTTTTTAACTGTCCAGTGAGGAGGGCGTGTCTTTTAAGTACAGTCTGCAAAGTGTTGGCACTGAGATGTGGCGTCAGCGCCATAGTTGAAGCCCCTAACGTTGCGGTCAGCAAGTCGGCTAACATCTGCCATGTGCCGTCTTTCAGTTGCGAGAAGCAGATCATAGAATGGTTGAAACTGTTGCCCCTAACGTTGCGCCACGGCGTGTGGTTCGTTTATATCTCGTGTCTTCTCATTAAACTTTTATCTCGCGAATATGTTATTGCAATCCGCAGCGGGAGCGTTTCTATAAACTTAATTTAAACTTACGTTTTACACCGTGCTTTGTTTCCCTTATGAACATGCTTGTATGCTTAACTCGCTCCGTTCTCGATTGTTTAATTAATTTTTTGCTCTTCGCTGTTTGCGGCTGTTCCTCCATTTCCCCCTACTTCGTTCTTTTATCTCGCGAATATGTTATTGCAATCCTTAACGGGAGCGTTTCAATAAACTGATTGAAAATAGTTTTGCATTTACCTTTTTAGTAAAAGGCGAGCTTTTAAGCCTGAGAAATCACCCCGTAAATGCACACGTTTAATTGGACATGTGTTAATATGTATGGTTACACAGTATTAAAAGACAGTGAACAACGTCAGTTACCTTTGTTCCTGCGTTTGATAAAAGGTGAGCTTTTAAGCCTGAGAAATCACCCCGTAAATGCACACGTTTAATTGCACATGTGTTAATATGTATGCTTACACAGTATTAAAAGACAGTCAAAAATTAACGTCATTTACCTTCGTTCCCGCGTGTGACTCGTGCTGTAAATGTCTTCCTTGTTTTTAGTTCACGTGATTACGTAGGAGGCGTGATGACGCGATACGTGACTCCGCCTCCTCCATTACAGTGTATGGACAAAAAATATGTTCCAGTTATGACCATTACGCTTTGAATTTCGAAATGAAACCTGCCTAACTTTTGTAAGTAAGCTGTAAGGAATGAGCCTGCCAAATTTCAGCCTTCCACCTACACGGGAAGTTGGAGAATTAGTGATGAGTGTGTCAGTGAGTCAGTCAGTCAGTCAGTGAGGGCTTTGCCTTTTATTATTATAGATATATATATATATATATATATATATATATATATATATATATATCTAAATCCCCGCAAAGTACTGCTTTTAAATTTTTATGAAGAAGAAAAGCTTTTTAAATTGAGGGAAAATATCCCAATAGCAATTTGTTAAGGATCTGTTTTTTTGTGAAGCAGCCTTAACACAGCTTTTCCGCTGTTTTATAAACGAACGCCATATAAGGTCTTCCTTTTTCCTTGCTTCGCCAAGGAAAGAGCCTTTTTATTAAATCCAAGGGTTCTTCGCTTTTTTTTTCTTTCTTTTTTTACGATTGTTATAGTTCTGTTTGTATACGACGTTGTCAGTTCAGCACTCAGGTTGTAATATGACCAAGCCGTGCAAGCTTACTGTTAAGAATGCAACGTATAGTTGTACATGAGAAAAGCAATCTTGCCTCAAATCAATGGCAACCTTTTGTAGGTCTATGAACTTATAATAAATAAACGAACCACACGCCGTGGCGCAATTTTAGGGGCTTCGCCTCTAGCGCTGACGTCTGAGGTTCGATTCCCGTATTCAAGTGAAGTGAGTGGGTGGTTACCTACCAGGTAACGCTTATGGTTGGCCAGCAAGTCAGGTAACATCAGCCACGGTGCCTTCAGTTGTGAGAAGCAGATCATAGAATGGGTGAAAATAGTTTACTGTCAAATAATGCAAAGAGTACGCGACACCTGTTTCCCCCTTATTCTTGGCTCATCAGGCGTACACACTCATTGCACTCGCTTACGGTAATCGAACGTCGGACGTCAGCGCTAGAGGGGCTTCGCAGCGGTGAAGTATTGCTTTTAAATTTTAATTAAGAAGAAAAGAAAACCTTTTTAAATTAAGTCTTAAAAAGAGGTGTAAAGATATTGACAATAAGCTACGCAAACCCACCAAGACATGCAATCGTTTAAATCAAGGCGCAAGTCGAAAAACACCATCCCATAATATTAGTTAACGATTAACACATTTGTATTTGTATTGTAAGCATACAATACAACTGATAATATGTTGCGCTTATTTATCTGGTGTACTGACATTTTTGCGCGTTTAACGGCTGAAATCTAACGTGGTTTGTGCCCTTCAGAATGAAAAGAGTTTGCATTTACCTTTTTAATAAAAGGCGAGCTTTTAAGCCTGAGAAATCACCCCATAAATGCACACGTTTAATTGCACATGTGTTAATATGTATGCTTACACAGTATTAAAAGACACTCAACAAGTACACAGTATTAAAAGACAGTCAACAATTAACGTCATTTACCTTCGTTCCCGCCTCCTCCATTAGAGTATATGGACAAAAAACAGGTTCCAGTTATGACCATTACACGTAGAATTTCGAAATGAAACCTGCCTAACTTTTGTAAGTAAGCTGTAAGGAATGAGCCTGCCAAATTTCAGCCTTCTACCTACACAGGAAGTTGGAGAATTAGTGATGAGTGAGTCAGTCAAACAGGTTCCAGTTATGACCATTATGCGTAGAATTTTGAAATAAAACCTGCCTAACTTTTGTAAGTAAGCTGTAAGGAATGAGCCTGCCAAATTTCAGACTTCTACCTACACGGGAAGTTGGAGAATTAGTGATGAGTGAGTCAGTCAAACAGGTTCCAGTTATGACCATTACGCGTAGAATTTCGAAATAAAACCTGCCTAACTTTTGTAAGTAAGCTGTAAGGAATGAGCCTGCCAAATTTCAGACTTCCACCTACACGGGAAGTTGGAGAATTAGTGATGAGTGAGTCAGTCAAACAGGTTCCAGTTATGACCATTACGCGTAGAATTTCGAAATAAAACCTGCCTAACTTTTGTAAGTAATCTGTAAGGAATGAGCCTGCCAAATTTCAGACTTCTACCTACACGGGAAGTTGGAGAATTAGTGATGAGTGAGTCAGTCAAACAGGTTCCAGTTATGACCATTACGCGTAGAATTTCGAAATAAAACCTGCCTAACTTTTGTAAGTAAGCTGTAAGGAATGAGCCTGCCAAATTTCAGACTTCTACCTACACGGGAAGTTGGAGAATTAGTGATGAGTCAGTCAGTCAGTCAGTCAGTCAGTGAGTCAGTGAGGGCTTTGCCTTTTATTAGTATAGATATATATATATATATATATATATATATTTTTAAACTGAGGGAAAATATACAAAAAATTATTTGTTAAGGATCTCTTTGTATACGACGTTGTTAGTTCGTCCCTCCAGTTGTAATATGACCAAGCTGTGCGCTGAGCTTACTCTTGAGCCTGCAACATACAGTTGGCCATGTGAAAAGCAATCCTGCCTCAAATCAATGCCAGCCTTTTGTAGTGTTTGTCCTTGAGACTTATTAATTGTCATTGCGAAGTAGAGCCTTACTGGAAATTGAACGCGTTTGAATTGAAATGGGAGATTAGATGGTATAACGGGGATGCGAGGAATAAAAAACGTGTCACCGGAGGCACTGCCAGTAAAAATAGTTGCTTCAATTAGGTTGTTTTGTAGAGATGTGACCTGAAGTCTCATGCCGTTACAAAGTTTCGGTGACTGTAAGTTTCTCAGTAACATTATTGGTTCACCAACCTTCAAAATGAGATTATGCTCAGGAGTGCCTGGAGGATTTAGAGTGTTGAGAAACTCTATCTGATAATGTACCGCGTCTTCTACTTCTACAACTGAATCAACAGATTGATATGTTTTTGGTTCTGAAGGTAGTTCTTGAAGTAAAATGTGGTTTATAGTCGTAGTCATGTCATTTTTTGGTGTCAGGATAGCTCTCTCTCTTTACCATGACACGTCATTTTGGTGGAAATTTCGTAGATCGGGGTAAACATTTTGAAGAAGGCTTTGTAAGGTATTCACGATGAGACAGAGATTTGTAGGAATATTTATTTTACGATTTTCTTGTATGAAAGTGCCATCACCTATACTCATCAGAAGAGCAGAGAACTCCTCGGCTTTTTTGTCGCCTTTCAAATGAACTCTCATGTTTATTTTTAAAGTAACAACATTGATTTGTGGCCATAGGTATGAAGATTTCAGAGATGCTTTAACTTCATCAGCGTGTGTTCCTCTGGGCACGACTGGTAGGGTTTGGCGGAAGTCTCAAGCCAGTAACACTGTCAAGCCTCCCATAAGTTTGTTGGTGTTTTGGATGTCTCTGAGGGTCCTGTCTAAAGCCTCAATACCTGCTCTGTGTGCCATAGTGCATTCATCCCAGACAATAAGCTGACAATGTCGCAGCACTTCAGCCATGTTGCTTTGCTTTGATATGTTACACATGGGGGATTCAGTATGGTTGAGGTTCAGAGGCAGCTTGAAAGCTGAATGAGCAGTTCTGCCACCCTCTAGAAGAGTTGTAGCAATGCCAGAAGAAGCCACAGCTATGACAATGTTACGTTTTGCTCGGATTTTTGCAAGGAGAAGGTTTATTAGGAATGTCTTACCAGTTCCTCCTGGAGCATCAAGGAAAAACACCGTGCCAGTGGCTGACGTAACGCTGCTCACAATTTGCTCATAAACTGACTTTTGGTCACTATTTAGCAACCGCTCGTTATTTGTGACAATATTGGCCAATTGCGAGGTGTTGTTAGATGTCTCTTTCAAGTACTTGGGATTTGACGTAAGTTGTGCCAGTTCTGTTAAAGGTGAAGGCAAACCGTAATGATGAAGAGATTGACCTCCAATACCAATTACGTAGTTTTCAAGCAACTGTAGACAGTTGTTATAGATCAAATTTAACCACTGGTGGACTTCTGTTCATATATGATCTCTTTCAGTCTGTCTCCTAATATCTTCTGCTATGCTGTGTTTATGTTTTTCCCATAGGTTTAAGGGGTTTTCCATTTGGCAGAACACCAACATGACAGCAAACAGTTCACAGATCTTTTGAGGTGAGCGAGATAGAGCAGCTTCCTGTAGAGTCTTGTCCCAGTTGATATCGTCATGTAATAAACCGAATGCCCTGCAGGCTGACTTATAGGTCGGATGTAGGACACCATCAACTGTTCTGAGAGATTTGAAAGATGTGGGACCTGTGATTTTGTTGAGCAGCAGTCGAAGATGGTAGCATTCAGAGTTATTTGGGTGTACAGTGTAGACCCGTCCCAGTACATTATCCTTTTTCACTCCCGAATGTCCTGGTACAGGGTTGCCCTGTTTCCTTCGACGAAACATGTTGTTTGCCCACACATAATATGATGGAATTTCATTATAATGAAGTTGTTTTGCAAAATCATCGTGTTTGCAAAGGTCAAAGAACGCTAAAAGGGTGGTTTGTGGTGGATTGTGTACTTTATCGGCAACGTTGCCTTCTGTGAAATAAATTCTTTGTCCGTCCTCAAGATGCACAGCAAGATGAACGACCGGAGGGAAACGTTCGTGAATGGGAAAACAGAAAATGTGCCACGCTGCTTCAGAGCTACTAATGTAATGACCAGCTTCGTATCGAGATACTTCGTCATTTTGATTTTGTATTGTAAATACTGCCTGGTCACTTCCCTTGTTAACATACTTGCAGATGTATTTGATTGATTTTACTGAACTGCAAAATTCGACATTGATGTGAGCATTGAAGAAGCGGGACAGCACAGGACTATAAGGGATCACCCATCTGTTGTCGATATCTACTCCTTTGATGTTAATTGTATGACCTCCATCAGCAGGTGCGCGCTGGTGGTACTGAGGGTAACCATCTTCTCCGGTCTGAGTTTCTGAGATGAACAGACGCGGGTACTTCTTAGTGCATACTCTGTTGATCATGCACGGTGAGTTGATATTATGAGGTCCACATGGGCCGTGAATCATGGTGGATTTTACTATTTTGTGTAGGGCAGGGTCAGTCTGTGGATCAGGAATTTCCGCACGGATGACTTGATCGATGAGAGCTGGTTGAATCCTATACTTTAGCCACAATAGAATGTGTGCATGTGGAATACCTCGTTTTTGCCACTCTATGGTGTACATGTAGCAATTTGTACAGCCGAAAATGTTACTCTTTGTGAGCAAGTCTATCATTTTGCGAATCTTGAGATGAAATACACGACTGATAAGGTCGTGGCGATTGTGAGGTTTTTGACGTGGAAGGAGAATTTCAGTGATGTCAGGCCATTTAGGATTGCAAGTAAAGGTGATGAATAAGTCAGGGCGGCCATAATGATGTATGTATGTCATTGCGTCTTGTGTATGCTTGTGCATATAGCGAGGTCCTCCAGTGAAGGAAAATGGTAATATCACAGCTTGACCAAGTTCTATTAAATCAGTGTCGTTTTTGTCAATACCATCTTTTAAGTGAACGTAATTTTCAGCTCGTAGTTTTTTCTGATTTAGCCTGATATAATTTAGTCTTTCGGATTCAATTTTTGCGTACATATCAACTAAAAACTGATTTAATAAAGTTCGGAAGAAAAGGATAGTATTATCATGATGTTGTCTGATCATAAGCCGGTATGAATAGAAGTTTGCTGCAGAGACGGTTTTGTTCATAGGTAACTTACTGGTAGCATGAACTTGAGGTATAGACACAGAATAGCCGTCTTCACCATAGCAGAACATGAGAGGATATTGAAGTGCATCATAGGATCTGTGGGTTTCCTTAATGCATTGTAGTTTATTGTCTCTGGTTTTCAAGACAATATCTCTATTGTTGAACGTTTGCCCAATGATGACAACACCAACTTGATGAACTGTGGGTTTATTAAATCTGCCTTTGTGTGCATGTAATGGTTTTTTGTCTGCGTGAATGACAACTTTGAAGTGTTTGTCATCATCTGAAATACTGTCCATTGTTGAGTGGAAGTCCTGGATGTAAGTATTACAGTCATGGAGCATTTTTTGTAATTGCTTGACCAGGGGTATGTTAAGTCCAGAAAAATTAGCGCAGCAGATTTGTGCTTCCTTTTCATCGTCCCCGACGAAATAAATTTGCAAAAATTTGTGTTCCTCACTCGGCATAGGTAAAAGACTGCCAATCAAGTGATTCACTTGTCCCTGAACTTTAAATGAAGGCATAAAATTTCTCTCAACGATTTGGTTAGCACCAAATGACGTCATTTGAAATGCGCTGTTGTACTTTCGAATATTGTTCAAGAAATGCTCACTTTGAGGATGTTCGCCATTTAACAGGCCCTCAAGAAGGTCAGGAAGCTTACGTAAAGGAGTGAGAGAGACTTTACCACCGTTACAGCACAAACCAGGAGACTCGCATTTCCACTTCTGAGCTTGACAATAGTCACAGTGAACATCCATGGATCCAATCTGTACTGTTTTGTCAGACTCATAATGTATGTTTGGGTCGTACGCAAATCCACAATTGGCTTTTTTGAGCCAAACCTGTTGTTTTTGTATGAGCCGCTTTTCATTATTAGGATCGTATCTAGAAACAGAAGCTCTATTAACTTGTGGATTCGCCTCTGTGTATTTAGCGACCGCGTCCCTATGAACTTGTGGATTCGCTTGTGAGTATTTAGCGACAGCGTCCCTATGAACTTGTGGATTCGCTTGCGAGTATTTAGCAACAGCGTCCCTATGAACTTGTGGATTCGCTTGCAAGTATTTAGCGACAGCGTCCCTATGAAGTTGTGGATGTGCTTGCGAGTATTTAGCCACAGCGTCCCTGTGAACTTGTGGATGTGCTTGCAAGTATTTAGCCACAGCGTCCCTATGAACTTGTGGATGTGCTTGCGAGTATTTAGCCACAGCGTCCCTATGAACTTGTGGATGTGCTTGCGAGTATTTAGCCACAGCGTGTTTATTAACTTGTGGATTTTCCTGCGAGTATTTGGCGGCAGCTGCACGAAGTTGCTTCCATCTAGCTGCATCAGAAAATCTACCACAACGTTTGATACGCCTCCTTTTTACTGTGTTCTCACAGCTTTAATTGCTGCTGTCATAATCGGCTCGAGCTGGATTTTTGTTGAACTGACATTCGGTATGTGTCAATCGATATAAGCATACAACTGGCTTCATCAATAACTTCGCATCCATCTTTTGAGAGTTGAAATATTCATAAACATCAAAGTGTCCACTACTCAAATCGTCACCTGTGAATCTAAGATGTTTAAGAGGCATTGACGGTTCTCCAAAGGTGTAACATATTTGGCCATTTCGGTACACTTGAAAGCGACAACCAAACAATTCAGCGGCAGCCATCAACTCACAAGCAGAACCATAGGTGAAGGGCTTAAGCATTTCAGTCTTATAGTGCTCCTGTGTAGTATAATTATCTCCTGTACCATCATCAGTCCACACTTTGAACCTGTCCCAGTCATTAAATACATAAGACACAATGTCCCTGCGGATATCAAAAGTGAGCCTGATATGTCCGTGCAATATGTAACACAGAGAATGGAAAAGGCAGGCGCCATCTCCGGGCATAGACACCACTCGGTAAGTGATAGTTCTTTGATTGATGGTGATCACCTCGATAGACATTTTAATAGGGGTAGAGTTGGAAGAATAAAGGGAATAGGTACTTGATCAACAGCAGAGAAGCCACGGATTAAATAAAGGAAATGGGTACGTGAACAGTAAACTAAGTGTAAAATATCTACACAATAACTATAACAATCTTAACAAATGAACAATAAAACAGCGGAGAACCCGTGGATGAAATGTGCCTTATATGGCGTTCGTATATAACACAGCGAAGAAGACGTGTAAAGACCGCTTCACAAAAAAACTGCGGAGCACCTTAGCTTCCTTGGCGAAGCAAGGAAAAAGGACGGCCTTATATCTCGTTCGTTTATAAAACTGTGGATAAGCTTTGAAAAGAATGCCTCCTTGGCGAAGCAAGGAAAGGAATTCACACACCGCAGCGAAGAACGGCTTTATATGGGCAGGCAGTCAATTACGTGGGAGGCGTAGTGATTTCCGCAGCAGCCGCACGGAGGCGTGATGATGCAAGACGCAACCGCCTCACACGGCGACCGAGCTGCCCGCTATGGCCGTATACAGTATACGAAAGTAGGTTCCAGTTATGACTGTTATGCGTAGAATTTCGAAATGAAACCTGCCTAACTTTTGTAAGTAAGCTGTAAGGAATGAGCCTGTCAAATTTCAGCCTTCCACGTACACGGGAAGTTGGAGAATTAGTGATGAATGAGTGAGTCAGTCAGTCAATCAGTGAGGGCTTTGCCTTTTATTAGTATAGATATATATATATATATATATATATATTTATGTCTATACATATATATATATATATATATATATATATATATATATATATATATATATATATATATATATAGTGCATCCAGAAAGTATTCACAGCGCATCACTTTTTCCACATTTTGTTATGTTATAGCCTTATTCCAAAATGGATTAAATTCATTTTTTTCCTCAGAATTCTGCTCACGACACCCCATAATGACAACGTGAAAAAAGTTTACTTGAAGTTTTTGCAAATTTAAAAAATTAAGAAAACAGATGTACATAAGTATTCACAGCCTTTGTTTTTTGTATCGGTATGCTGCTGCTGGAGTATGTGAATTTCCCCTTGGGATTAATAAAGTATCTATCTATCTATCTATCTATCTATCTATCTATCTATCTATCTATCTATCTATCTATCTATCTATCTATCTATCTATCTATCTATCTATCTATCTATCTATCTATCTATCTATCTATCTATCTATCTATCGTCATGTTCTGGGCTCAGTATTGCCCAAGCAAAATTAATGAACAGTTAACTTCCAAGCACCTCTTACAGTATGCTTGAAAGTGTACAAACATCTTTGAGGGCTTTCAACAATAGGTAAAAACACAAAACAAAAAACTTACAGTGGCCCTGAACTTCAGTTCATAAAACCAAATTGAATCATGCAAAAAAAGCATAAAATCAAACTGAAAATTAAAAAACAAAAATTGAAGCGCACATAAATAAATCACAGGTGTCACAACAAATTAAAAACACACAAATCAAATATAAAAATGCAAAATCAAATCTGAAAACACAAGAACAATGAGAAGTGCAATAAATAAAGACACAAAAGCAAATCATAAAACATAAAAATAATCTCAGAACTGCAGAAAACAAATTGAAACAGCAAATATATGCAAGAGCAGCACACAGAAAAAATTAGGATTCCCCAAACAAATTGGGCAGCATGCAAACAAAAGCTATACTGAATATAAACAAAAGTATATACTGTATACAATATATGTACAATGGTTTGTAAAAAATTTCAATCCCCATGCAAGTCATCAAAATTTTCTGAATGACAAAAATTTGTACACGTATTTATCCATTCTGAATTTTTAAAGTGAACCCTTATGCTATAACAATATGCTTCCAATGTCAAAATAAACCATTTTCTGCACATATTTAACTGCAGAAAGTATTTGCTTTGGAAGCTCCATGTTTACACAAATTACAAATTAATTGCAAACAAAAGTGACAGGTGAGAGTCATTTGATCATAATTAAACATAATTAGGTACTACTTGTGAGTCCTTTATATCTCTCTGGATATAAGAAGCACCCTTTGTAAGTACTGTAGTCTTTGTTGGGCAATCATTGCAAAACTGAAGACAAAGGAGCACTCTGCTGATGTGAGAAACAAAGTACGTGAAATGCACAAGGAAGGAAATGGCTACAAAAAATATGAAAGAGTTTGAACGTTCCATTAAGCACTGTTGGATCCATCATCAGATAGCGGAAGGTTCATCACAACACCCAGACATTCGTTTTCCCTTTTTCAATGTGGTTTATTCACTGTGGTTATTTTCAATAATACAAGGTTTGCCTGAAGGTGCCCTAACTCTTTATGCTTGTTTGTGTTTCTTGTTACTAATATAAATGCGCTTTGGTGATATCCTGAACTAACTTCCTTAACCTTTACAGTGCTGTGTAGTCCTAACTTAGCACATGTTGTACTTGGAAGTCCTGCAGCCAGTAAGGTGAACTCCACTGTGTACCTATACAGGTGGAGATGTTCCTTGGACATCTGTGGAAGTTTTTTTTTGCAATAGCTGTCAGGCCCACTTTAGGTATAGTCATTTATGAGCTAACGGTTACTTTAATTTCCATAATTTGGAATGTTGTACAATATTGTGAACAAATTTTAGATTCTAGCAGTGAGAATTTTTATTATCTAATAATAAAGGGGCAGCATAATTTCACAAATATTACTACTTCAATCTTACAGCTCCAGACATCTTAGATTGAAACTCAGGCCAGTTCTTGTGTGTGTGGGTTTCACATTTTGCCTGTTACCATGTGGGTTTTCCTTCAGGTATGCCCATTTTCCTCTGACATCCTGGAGAAGTGTATTTTAGGTTAACTTGTAATTCTGATCCTGGCTAGGCTGAGTGTATAATAGTGAAGGGTTCTTTTCAGTTTTATTTTCAACCTTACATCTAATGCTGCTGTTCTTGTAAAAATGATTACTAAAACAATCTAAAAGTGAACTTTTAAATTTGAAAGATGGCATTGATTTCCATGTGTTGCTTTTAAAATGGCATATAATAGATAATGTTGTAGTGTTATAGATAATGCTGAAAGCCCTTTTCAGATCTTTGCAAAAATTATTTTGTTTGCCAAGATAAATACGAAAAGCCCAAATTGGAAAGAAAATAAAATTTAGAATTATCAGTTGGATAATACAGAGGTGATGGGTCATTAATATAAAATTAAACAGTTAAAATTTTGGGTCATTAGTATGCAATGCATTGGAGGAGCAATTTCTATATCTTTGAGTCTTAGAGGATTTATTTGTGCCTTTTCTTAAGTGTTTTATTGCTTTTTTTGCTTATAGTCTTAAATTGGGTGTTTGGTTTATTTTGAAGTTGAAAACTCAGATGAACTAGTGCTTGCACAGTTCTGCTAATGATACAGAAGAGATGTGTTCATCAAATAACTGATTGCATTGATTTTAAAGCACTAGTGGCCTATGGTTCAAATGTGTCTTTGAGAATCAGTGTTATATTTAATATTAAAGCAGAATATGCTATCAAATTTCTTTTTATGTCTTCTTAAAAGCACCATAACTACAGTCTATGCAAATTCTTTCTCATGACTTACAAAATGACCATAATTGAACATGACTGAAACAAAGCAGTATTTTACTGATGGCTTAGTAAAAAAATCTAAATATTATAAGTAATGGCAGATTGTTTTGCACATGGTTATACAATGCTGTATTTTCTGTTTATAATTGTAGGTGTGTTGTGGCTGGCATTATACTTTACTTCCCCAAGATTCTTTAAAAGAAATTTTACAAGATGTTCGCCTCAGTGTGCAGTTTTCGGTTTTCTGTTAGCTGTTTGTTTATTTTGGAAGTAGCAACAAAATCAAATCATTTTTACTGAGACAGAAGAAATAATCCCGATGATATAAGTTTGAAGAATCTCATGTGGTTGCTCCATATTTTTGTGATACACCAAATCTACAAAAATGCATGCTATATTGAGTAAAGTATGTTTAAGTTAGTAGAATTTCTAACTTGACAGCAGTAACCCACTGAAATACAGTATATGTAGAAAAAATATGTACCTGAAAGGATGTCAGTGTGATGTTTTGCTCATGCAAACAAATGCCTGGTTCCATTTGTTTCTTAAGGGGGGTTCTTTTTTGTTCACTTCAGTTAAGGTTTTGAAGAAAACTGAAATAAAGCTGTCCACTTAAGTAGAGCCATCACTATATTATTGAAGTCCTTTTATTCAGTTACTTGAAATCATTGTAAGCATTTATTTGTCATTTTTTGCACTATTCACACCAAAACTCAGGTTGTCAAGTATTCTTAGTACTTTCAGGTTACATGTATGGGCCTTCTACTGGGTGCATGTATTTCTTACTTAGGGTTAGGGATGGGAATATATCAGTGCCAAGAAATATACCAGACTTCACATACAATATCTAGAAATATTACAGTGCTCCACACACAGTTAGGCAGCATTCGACAGACATGACAACTGTTTCAGACACTTTTTGTTCTGAAACAAAAAGTAGATGTTAAAAATAGGCATTGTTAGTTTTGGTGGTGGGGCAGTGTAATAGCACAATTATAATGTAAGCCTTTTATAAGCTGAAATTCAGACTTTTTTTATAAAAACTTTCATCCATTGTGCCAAATTTCTACCAGTTTAACAAGAATAAGACTGCCCCAACCAAATTTCATTCTGATTTTTGATAAGCTATGTAGAAGGAAATATTTTTTTATTCCAACAGACTGTGTATTTTGAGTAGAAGAGAGATGTGGTCATTATTTTTGGCTCACATCCATACATTATTCAGAATTTTTAGTCAAAAGTCATAACCAAGCTGAACCAATTATTTTCCTTAGTTTTCTTTATGCATTGCATTTGTCTTCCACAAAGCTATTGTGGATTGTTGCTTAGTTGTTGCAAAAGTAACAAACTGCAAAAGTAATTCACATCAGTATGTGAATTCCACCAGCCTTCATAGTAGCTGGGCCCTTCACACTGCTGTCTGCTCTAGTGGCTAACAGTGGGTTCTGTTGCTGTTAACAAGGCAGCATCTGTAACAATAAAGCAAGAAAATCAAAACAATGAAAACAATGACACTAGTAATTTAAAAGATTGCATAAAAAGTATTCTTCATTGAGATCCTGACAAATATGTTAATAGATACAAAATAAGAATTTGTAATTTGATATTAGGTACTTTGGCAGTATTTATGGATATTGCCAATTAAAACATAACAAACACAATCAGGTATTAAAACTAGACATTTTACACAAACTATAGTATACTAGCCAACCTGCGGCGTAACATACGCCACATAATCACGCCGCTTTTTTAATGATTTTTAAGCACAGGGAAAAAAATTAACATTTGAAAAATCCATAATTTAATAAATCACCAAGAAAAGTAACATTGCAACAATGCACGCTACGAACCAACATACAATCATCGTTCAGTACGCACTACCTGCTCATGTGCGTGCTCCCAGTGCTTTTGTCTCTGCTCTGTTCTTTGCGGTTCCGGCTGCTTTTCTATATATAATCCACCAAGTCACCCGACCATGGTAGTAGCGTGGGGGGGGGAGGGGGGTATACAAAGGGCAGGGACGTAATCAGTGCGAGCGTATGACCCTCACTTACTGGGAATTCCTCGTTCGTGGGGAACAATTGCAAGTCCCGGTCTCCATCACGAATGGTGTTCAACGGCTTACACACGCCTGTCGGCACCAGGTAGACACACGTTGATCCATTCAGTGTAGCATGCGTGCAGTACCGGACATCCAAGGGCATCACAGACCTGTTAATGCTCAATCTCATTGAAAGCCACTTGTCCCTCTAAGAAGTTGGACGTCGACCGATTGGCGATCGCGTAACTATTTAGCAGTAGGGAGTCTCATCCGTTTTCGGAATTAACCAGACAAATCGCTCCACCAACTAAGAACGGCCATGCACCACCACCCAGAGAATCAAGAAAGAGCTATCAATCTGTCAATCCTCTCCGTGTCCAGGCCGGGTGAGGTTTCCCGTGTTGAGTCAAATTAAGCAAAATTTGTGTGTGGTGAGTTGTTGCGTCCGGGCACATGAGCAGGCACTGTGAATGTCTTGAGAGCGTGGGTGGACGCATGCTCGAGTTGGTGGGCGTGAGTTGGTAGGCTGGACTTTGTGAGTTGACTGACATGGCTATTTTTTGCGTATCCCATGGTTGTCTTCCGGCAGTGTGAATGCCTCGAGAGACAGGGTGTCCTTGTTTGGTGAGTTGTTGCAGTTTGTGAGTTAAAAGCTGCGATGGTTTTACACGCTGGTAACAGTCAGGCGAGCGGGCAGGCGTTCTCGTCCTATGGTCTTAAAGTTGGTGGCCGTGGCTCTGTGTTGTCGGCGGGCGTGGCTCTGTGAGTTGTCGGCTTATCCCATCGTCTTAGCATTGGTGGACGGGTCTCTGTGAGTTGCCGGGCGTGGCTATATCGTGTGTATTCCATGGTTGTCTTGCCTGTTCTGTCAGCTTAGTGAATTATATATATAGATAGATTTTGTAGACAAACATTTTCCGTGTTCCTGCAGGACCAGCTAAGAAGAAGCATGTTTGTCGCAGAATCGAATCGCTGTATGCAGCATGTAAAACAGTTTGCGTTGGAGGACATGGTTGTGCGTCGTAACTGAAAGGAATAATGAAAAGTCAACGTGGCTATAAGGTGCATGTGGACGAACGTTTTCCGTGTTCCTGCAGGACCATCTAAGAAGAAGCATGTTTGTCGTGGAAGCGAATCGTTGTATGCAGCATGTAAAACAGTTTGCAATGGAGGACACAGTCGTGCGTCGTAAACGAAAGGAATAATGAAAAGTCGATGTGGCTCTGAGGTGCATGTGGACCGTAGCAGAGACGAACCCGACTGACGCGGTGATTGGTGAGTTGTTGCGTCTGAGTACGCCGCATAATTATGTATTGATGAGTGAACACTTCCTGAAAGACACAGTTGTCCAAATGGGGTGGGTTTGAGGATACGACTGTAGGTGAATGAAAAGATGGAACTCTGGAGAGGGCAACATACAATTGTCCGTGACTGACAATTGGAGGACCGCCATCGCATGCTCATTCAGCAATTCACATCTGCGACAAACAAACTGTTTTACACGCTGCATACAGCAATTCACATCCGCGACAAACATGATTTTTCTTAGATAGTCCTGTCGCGTCCACCCTCGCACTCGAAGCATACACACTGCCTGGTCATGTGCCCGCTTGCAAGAGCAACTGACAGAGACCCGCCCACCAACTCTAAGACCATGGGATACCCCTCACAAACTGTTTTACACGCTGCATACAGCGATTCACATCCGCAACAAACATGCCTCTTCTTAGATGGTCCTGCCGCATCCATCCTCGTTCTCGAAGCATACACACTGCCTGGTCATGTGCCCCCTCACAAGAGCAACTCACGGAGACCCGCCCACCAACTCTAAGACCATGGCGTGTAAAACAGTTTGCGATGGTGGACGCAGTCGTGCATCTTAACCAAAAAGAATAATGAAAAGTCAACGTGGCTCAGAGGTGCATGTGGAGTGTAGCAGAGACGAACGCGAATGACGTCCTGTTTTGTGAGTTGCTGCGTCCGAGTTGGTGGGCGTGGCTCTGCGAGTTGTCTTCGTATCCAATGACGCCGTGTTTTGTGAGTTGCTGCATCCGAGTTGGTGGGCGTGGCTCTGCGAGTTGTCGTCGTATCCAATGGTCTTAGAGTTGGTGGGCGTGGCTCTGTCCTGCATGGTTCATGGGTGTCTTGCTTGCGCTAGCGGCTGCTTAGTAAATTATATATATAAATATTAAATACTTGGATCATTTGTCAACGCAGTTGTTTAATAGGTTAGATCCATATTCTTAATCTGCACTATATGATGATAATAATCCATCCATCCATTTTCCAACCCGCTGAATCCGAACACAGGGTCACGGGGGTCTGCTGGAGCCAATCCCAGCCAACACAGGGCACAAGGCAGGAACCAATCCCGGGCAGGGTGCCAACCCACCGCAGGACACACACAAACACACCCGCACCCACACAACAAGCACACACTATGGCCAATGTAGAATCGCCAATCCACCTAACCTGCATGTCTTTGGACTGTGGGATGAAACCAGAGCGCCCGGAGGAAACCCACGCAGACACGGGGAGAACATGCAAACTCCACGCAGAGAGGACCCGGGAAGCGAACCCAGGTCCCCAGATCTCCCAACTGCAAGGCAGCAGCGCTACCCACTGTGCCACCGTGCCGCCCAATGATAATAATGTTTCTCCAATATCCACCAACTTTGCAAAATTAATTAAATATTTACTTAGATAACTAAATATCATTGTTTCTAGAAATCTTCAAACCAATTTGCTTTGACAGGTACAGGGACTGACAGTGGCACTATATTCAGCAACACTTTCTGTATTAAAAAAAACAAAATATTTGCATCCATTCCCAATGTTAACACTCATAAAATTATAATGGCTGGTGACTTAATTGTGTTTTAAATCGAGACCTAGATAGGTCTCCTGCCACAGGGGCAATGACATCTAACACTGCAAAGGCAATTACACAGTTTGTAACTGACCACAACTTATCAGACCCCTGGAGTTTTCTAAACCCAAACTCAAGAGCATATTCTTTCTACTCACCAGTGCAACATTGCTACTCAAGAATTGATTATTTCTTTGTAGATAAAAACTTCTTGCCTACGATTAAATCTTGTATGTACACCACTATTGTTATTTCTGACCATGCCCCCTTGATTTTGCAGCTAAAATCACTATGCCTGACATACTCATCTCACAGATGGCTTCTTAATCCACTTTTATTAGCAGACGAGAACTGTATAGAATTTATATCCAAGCAGATCAGTTTTTTAGAGACAAATATATCCTAACATCACTAACAGAATTTCAAGAGATTTCCAGTCTCAGAATCAATTTGAATAAAAGTGTGCTATTCTCAGTGAACTCTCAAGCATACAATATTAGATTGGACTCCTTCCCTTTTATCATAGCAGATCAGTTTAAGTACCTAGGGGTAAACATCACAAGTAAATATAAAGCTGTTTATCAACAAAATTTTGCCATCTGTATGGAAAAAATTAAGCAAGACTTGCATAGATGGTCAACCCTTCATCTCACTTTAGCTGGAAGAATTAACATTGTTAAGATGAATATCCTTCCTAAGCTTCTCTTTTTATTTCAAAATATTCCAATATACATCAATAGATCATTTTTTTAAGAAATTAGACTCAATCATAACCTCTTTTATTTGGAATTCAAAACATCCACATATCCAAAGGGCAATCCTACAAAGACCTAAGGCAGAAGGCGGCATGGCTCTACCTAACTTTCAATTTTATTACTGGGCAGCAAACATACAAACTATAAAAGCTTGGACATGGACAGAAATAGACGAACATACACAGGCTTTGTCCGGAATAGAAATAAAATCCTGCAGTACTTTTTTATATTCCTTGCTTTGTACCCCAATAAATACAAGTTATTACCAATATACTAACAACCCAATTGTGCTTTACTCAATCACTCACCTTTTCCCACCCTCTCAAACGTACGCAGTTTTTAATGCCTAGAAAACATCCGGGATTAAATCACTTAGAGATCTGTACATAGACAACGTTTTTGCATCCTACGAACAATTACACTCCAAATTTAACTTACCAGCAACACATTCTTTCACTACCTTCAAATTAGGAACTTTGTTAAACAGAACCTGTCCAGTTTTCCTCACCTCCCACCTACCACTATACCGGAAAAAATGTTGTTCAGTCTAGAGGACTCAGACAGCATTTCTGTAATATATAAAACTATTTTACAGTCCCTCCCTTTCAATGGTCCAAGATAATAGTTGGGAAAAGGATCTCTTACTCAATATTTCAGAAAAGGAGTGGAAAGTAACAATGCAGAGAATTTACTCGAGCTCCATATGTGCAAAGCATAGAATTATTCAACTTAAAATTATATATATCAAGCGCATCTCTCTCGTTTAAAATTGTCCAAAATGTTTCCAGGGCAAGATCCAACCTGTGAACACTGCAATCAAGCTCCAGCCGCACTGGGTCACATGTTTTGGGTCTGCACCAAATTAACATCATTTTGGACCAAAATCTTTAAATGTCTTTCAAACAGCTTGGATGTCACAATCCCTCCTAACCCATTAACAGCTGTGTTTGGTGTACTTCCAGATGGTCTTAAATTGGAAAAGGACAAACAAACTGCAATTGCCTTTACTACACTATTGGCATGTAGACTTATCTTTCTCAATTGGAAGAATCCTAACTCATCTATTCTAAGTCAGTGGGTAACTGATTTTATATACTATTTGAAACTGGAAAAAATTTTATTTGCACTTAGAGGATCTGTACAAAACTTTTTCAAAACCTGGCAGGATATAATCAATAATATTTTAGATTAAGCACATAAATTGAGGAAGCAGGTTCTCTCCCCTCTTTTACTCCATTTACCTTTATTCATTTATTATTTTATCTATTTATTTGTCCTTACTAGCATACAGTTTTACACTGTTGGCCAAGCTCTCTTTCTCAGGGGTGGGGGTTGATTTGTTTCAAACCTTTTTTTTTTCTTTTTTTTTCTTTTTGTAAAACTCACGTTATGTGTATGGATTGTTATTTGATTTAAAAAAATTCAAAATATAAAAAAAAAGAGCAAAAGTTTGATTTCACCTTCAAAATAAAATTCACACTTACTAGTAGTCTTTGCTGTACAGGTAAAGCAGACAACTGTTGAACTTGGCCCTCTGGAGTCTGGCTGGCCAAGAGTACACACAAGAGTGCTCAAACTGTTATAACAATTTATCCTGATTGCTGTAATGAAATAAGATCATTTTTATGAGCATCAAAATAATAGTAAGGAGATACATTTCAATGTGTAAAATTTTCAAAACTTCTTTAATTATAGGTTGTGAAGCTGAATGGGTATCCTGACAGTAAGAAGTAAGCTTCTGTAAATTCATAACTGAAAATAACATTCCAAACATTTCATTTCAGGTTGTGGCCTTATCCTGACAGCACTCAAGGCAAGAATCAACCATGAACAGTGTGGCCTGTGCCAGTCAATCGCAGGAAATGTTGCAACACAATTTATAATGAACTGATAGCCAGGGGCAAAACTAGAGTCAAAAAATACTTTTCTCACCCTATCATAGGGTCTTCCCTTCATCAGAAGTAAACTGACAATTTCTGAGCATGCAGTCCACACATTTGGGCTAAAATGCCATGTAAATGTGACTAACAAATAGTAGTAAAATAAAGAAAACAATAGCTTTTTGTTCTTTTTTATTTTCAAGAATATAAACTTAAACATGATAGCAGTTCTTCTTATTTATTTATCTTATTTACAAGTAAGTCTCTATCTTATATAGCACCATTAAAAGCATGTATCATCACAAAATGGTAGTAGTGTGACAGTCCAGGTTGGCAGCATGCTCCATGGTTCCTTCCAGTAGCCTCTTGAACCTGGAACCGTTGATAGTCATGAACCGAGATTAGCTGTACAAATGAGAACACACACATTCAGCTGGGGGATGGTGTAAAAAGTGCTAAGTGCTTTTATTCCAGATCAATCAAAAGTTCAAACAGTGCAGTACTCTTCCTTAAATAAATAAATAATCCAATAAAAACAATGTATAGTCCTTGAGTTAAAATCCAGAGATAAAATCAGTGTAAAACAAACAGTCATCGAGTCCTTAATCTTCCTACTTTCTTCCCATAAGAGCCCAGCTCAACTCCCTCTCTGTCTTCCCGCCTCACCCACTTGGGGTTAGTTGTCTTCCAGTCTTCCTTCTCCCTCCCCTGGCATCACTTTGATCCCTGAGGAGGACTCCACCGCTATTGGATCCACTCATCTAAAAGATCCACGGGAATTATATGCCCCTAGTGTGCTGATCCTTCCCTTTTCCACAGGGATAATGGCCGCTCTGCTTCTTGCCCACTTGCTGGCTGACTCTCTCTGCATAGACACCCGATACTGCTCACTCTCATGTTCTATTTCTTGATCCTCTGTTGTTCTCCTATCTCTGCTGTGCATGTTTCCTTTATACAGCCTGACTGGATGCAGGTGTGGTCCTCTGCCTACTCCTATGAGGCAACTGCTTGATCCACTCATATTTGCATATGAATGTGTGATCTGCCAAGTACCCCAATCAGCCCTGGAGAGATTGCCGACATGCGCATACCCACAACTGATCAGAATCTGCACGCTCTGAGACTTGACTACTTACTAAAAACAGCACTTTGCCACAAAACTCTTATCACAAGTAGATACACGAAATGTGCTATTGGTAAACACTATGATGACTTTGAAGATATACCTGGATACACAGGAAGGCTCAGATGGAGCAATCCAAACTCAAGATAACTATGGTTTAAAATTACATAGCTGTGTAAATAATATGTGCTACCAAACTCAGAGTGCTTAAAGGTTGCCACCATAATCGCAGAAACAGATTTGCCAGCTCCTACATTCAATGCTAGCTTACACAACAATTAGGTAAACAGCTAAAAAATATATGAACTTGCTTAGAATAAGATAACTATCTGGCAATCAGCTTTGCAGCCATTGTGCCTGAACTATTCAGAGTGAACATGTTTGACAAGTGATGTTGTATGTTTAAATATTGAAAACTAATACTTATAACTTGTTAAATTGATTAATTTAGATATATCACACATTTCCACTAGATGATCCTTATCAACATTGTGTTCAACAGAAGGTGTCTTTTGCATTTTACAGCAATTACAGATTAAACCCAAGGTGACAACTCTGTACTCTTCATTGTTTGTTTGTGAGGGCTTGCCATTGAAGAGTGTGCTTATTGTTATTTAGGATGGTGACAGCAATAGCTCCGGATAGTGGACAATGTGGATTTCTCACATTCAAAATCTTTAACAGACTTTTTGGACTGAAATCACAGTAGTCACACATTAGTAGTATTTGTTAGCTATGGTGACGAAGTAATGATGTTTTTCATATTGGTCAGACATACTAGTAAGAATTTCACTGTACTGTGACAGTATTGATTGATTTATAAAATCACTACCTAATGTCACGTGTTAAATAATATATTTAAAATATAGAGGAGATCAACAAGTGTCCAGCTGTTTGAGTTTTGTTAACAAGATGAATGTCACTATGAAGGTTAATGTTGTTTTGCCCAGTTCAGAGTGAATGTTTTCTAGATAATTTCAATTAATGGTCAATGGTTACATAGTTATTTGTTATGATGGATGCCCTCTTACATGCTTACAACAAATGTTCAGCCTGGGACTTGCACATGACTCCATTGGACTTACAGACTTGGTTTGTAACCTAAATGCCTTCTCTTTTGGTAGCAGTTTTTATCAGTAAGTCAGCAAAGGGTACTGGGTTGGGACCTAGCTGTGCCAGCATCTTGAATACAGTGTTTCTTTTCTTTCTATCTGTACTTTTTACCCAACCTGTACAATTAAAAGTATTCCTCCTCCCCCTTTCTAGTTTTCCCTCTTTGTAAGAGCCAGCCTTGGAAAGCTAATGTTTGATGTTAAATTCATATGTGTGCTTAATTTCAGTAATAGAATATTAGCCTTTTACCCCCTGTAAGTAAACATGAGATAGAACTTTCTTAACTGTATCTGTAGAACAGGTGGACTTTTGGAAATGTTGCAAATAGGGGAAGGCATACAATTTTCTGTGTTTAACATGCTTACATGCTTAGCATGCCTCAAGTGTGACTGCATGACCAAACTTAGAGAAATGAAACAAGATATATAAGCCTTAAATAGAACTTTTCTTTAATATCATTTTTCTCTATTTTTGTGTGAACTGTTTTGCTTTGAAATTTTACTAAACCTTTTTTAAATGAAGATATTTTGTCTGTGGAATTATTTGAACATGCGTCACACTGATGCTTGAATCATCCTATGAAGCAAACTAAAAGCTGCAGAACTTTGGTAAATATGAATAAACGCAGCTACACTCTTATTATAAGCTTTGACAGAGAAATGTATTAGGTTTTCAACCTAAATCTTATAATAAGCATAGGCACCTGAGTGAACAAATGATACTGTCCAACTTTTTTATCTATTAAGCAAAGTTATTCTAATAATGAGTTATTTAACACCAACTGGGCAGTATGTGAAAAAGTAGTTGTTCATATAGTTAAATTAACTCAATCGAAGCCGTTAATAGGGGAAGCGTAGTGGTAATTGGGAAAGAAAAAAATACTTTCATCTAACTGCATCTGCCATAGCTCTATGATTCCTTCATTGACAACTTTCCAGGACATAAATGTCTGTCTAGATGTCTTTTTATTACCAACCAACTCACACAGTCACCATCTCCCCTTCCATCCCTGGCACACTAAAAGCTCCTGTTGTAATGAATTTGAATTCCATAATGAAGCACATTGCTGGATTTCCTGTGAAGAGTGCCCAGCCATGTACAGTAAATACTGCATATAATAGAGGAATATATCTTGCAGATCATTGTAGACCATTTCACATCACTTGATCGTAGCCACACTGATTTCTCCATTCTTGTTCTTTCACAGGGTTTCAAAGACACTATTCAAAGAAAAAGTGAAGAAGCAAATGTCATTCTCTGGTTTGAATCACACATTTCCCCAGGACTAAAGGACAGATTAACTTGCTATGAACTTAATGTAACCTTTTTTTCATTTACATTTATACACCTGATGAAGACTTTATAACAACAACAATGTATTTTTTATATAGCCTAAAACCACGCAAGGAGTGCCACAATGGGCTTTAACAGGCCCTGGTTTTTTGACAGCCCTCCAGCCTTGACTCCCTAAGAAGATAAGAAACTCCCCAAAAAAACCCCTTGTAGGGAAAAAATTGAAAAAATCTTGGGAAAGGCAATTCAGAGAGAGACCCCCTTTCCTGGTAGGTTGGGCATGCAATGTGTGTCAAAAATGGGTGAATACAATACTCAAAATAGAACACAAGTAATCTACTTCACAGATCTAGATTGCCGATCTGTCATTGACACCTCAGACATATAATACAATAGTACAGTATAGGGTGGTCCAGATGCAACTTTTAATGTAATGCAAAGCAATAATTGCATAATTAGATCTGGACCACCCTGTAGTAACAGTACAAGCTACAAAGCAAAACGCAACAATAGATTTTTCCACATATGAGGGTTCAGATTTGTTCCGAGTCCTGGAGACCTCGGCCAAATATCTGCCTCCCCACTACTGACCATTCCACAGTTGAATCAGTGCTGGGCCGGCCAATCAGATGAAAGGATCCTTCTACCTGATGACAGGTTATTTTTGACCTCAGAAAAACCTAAGATTCCTTACCCAATACTGAAGTTGTTCAACCAGGCAGTCCTTTTTATAGAGGAAATGACACCTTACACAGCAAGCTTATAATAGATTATCAAAATACATAATAATTTTCGTTAATGTAATCAAAATTACAGTGGTGTAAAAAGTCAAAAATGGAGCATTAAAAACAATGAAATAGCTTGGACAGGGACTATTACAAATAGAAGAGGATAATGTACATTGGAAATACAGATATTACTGGTCTGATCAAGCACACAAGAATGTACTTTAATGTTTTATAAGTGATGGAAACAGCGATTATACCTAGTTAGACAGTTTCATACAGCAAAATTAATATTCAACTTTTATATAGCAAGGCAGCAGGAAAGCGAAATTAAAGGTGCATAAGGTATTTCTTATGCAAAAGTTAGGATTTAGAAAACACAGACTTAATGCTTAACACTATGGCAAATTTCTCAATTTTGTCCTGTGCAGACTTTTTTGGTGTTGGCATTTTAGTAACTCCAGGCAGCAGGGCAATGAAGTTAGCAGAAAAGCTCATTTCAAGGACAATGAATTGAACAGAAAATCATGTTTCATTGAACATTTCAATGATGCGTCAGTCTCATTCTGATGTTCTTGAACTAATAATATGACAGTTAACTGACATGTTCTGTCAATACAGTTGTCTTCAAAGTTGGTAATGACGCCTAATGTGTATGCTTAATGTTAATTGCCTTAGTGTGTACCCTATTTTTTTTCTATAAAAAGTGTGTGCTGTTTGTTGTAGGACATAATTGGAAATTATAGCATTAGTTTTTTGGAGGATATCGCCAAAGGCAGGCTAACAAGCATCACAATAGTTGTTTGGCTTATGATGATGACTAGCTTATGAGCTGATTTAGATTTCCTAGGGACTTCCTCTAACTTTATTGTAGGCATGTTGAAAAGCAAAAAATAATAGAAATTCTTTTATTTTTTGTATTGAGTGTCCTCTTGTTTTGTGACAATCTTTGCTGTTATGACAATCAGTTATTATTGAGCTTTTCTCTTGAAGTTGTGCACTGAATTGGAACCTACAATGCAGAAACCATCACCCAGAAATCACAAGATCCCTGTTCTGTTACAGGTTTTAACAATCATAGTGTATTTGGCAACAGGCACTCTTCAGCATGAAAGGAGATCTGGAGTTGTGTGTGAGGGACGTGGAGGTATTGGGAAGACGTTGCAGAAGATGAGAAGAAGAGTGCTTTTTTATGATAATGTGGTGTATAATCCACCATACCAGGCATAGACAGGTTCATTTCAATGTTGGGCAAAGGAAGCAGACAGCTTTTTTTTCTTTGTTTTTTACTTTTGTATTCTTTTTGTGATTCTTCTCTGTAGTTTGTTTTATGTTTAAAAAATATGACATTTTGGGTGAGTTTGTCTTCTTGGTATTTTTCTGCATGCAGATATCTGCCAACAATTGCTTCCAACTATCCCAGTCTCATATTAGATCAGAAATCTTTAGCACATTTTATACATACTGTATGTGGGCAATGTTGAAAAGCAAAAATAATAAAAATGCTTTTTTTCTATTGAGTGTCCTCTAATCTTTTGACAATCTTTGCTATTATGATAATAGTTGTTGTTATTTTTGTGAATATCCATTGCGCTGGGCAATGTTGCTTGCACCTTCACTGATCATTTTCTATATTTTTAAATCATTAATTGCTTTGCAAGCAGATTTATTTTGACATTTTTTTTCTTTTGCAGGCTACTAATGAAGGTTACATGAAAAAAGTTCTTTTGAAAATGAAAAATGCTTTTGGTTATACAATTCCAGAACAACAAAAAATTGTAAATGAAAAAACATATAGACAGGAGTTTGAAGTTCAGGTGAGTGTTAAAGAAAAGAAAAATTTGCATTTTATATACTTTTTTTTTATTATTTGGTCATTTTTTTCAGTATGATCCCTAAAAACAGCTTAGATAAGGGTAAATCAAAAAGTAAAGGTAATTTGAAAAATACGCACTAACTGCAATGGATAGCACCTGATGCATTACAACATGTTTGTGATGGCTTTTGGGTAGTTTGAACATGCACAGCACAGTGTTATGCCATTAGTCTAGTTGAAACCAAGGTCAAATGAACATGGACGCTGTGCTGTGTGATTGCACCATTGTTGAACAACATGCAGTAGTGGGGTTTCTTTGAGCAGAGGGAATGAAACCTGCAGCAATTCTTCAAAGGATGTTGGCACTGTATGTATGTGAAAACAGCATGATTCAATGAAAAGTTTAAGAATGGGTAGAAGGGTTTAAAACAGGAAAAACAAGTGTAATCGATGAAAGATGATCCAGACGACCATCAAAATTGTGCACGCTAGTCCATATCGACCTTCATCAGAGAAGGCTGAAGGATCACGTTGTCCACTGTTGCTGCATATTTGGGTAACAAGCTATGGATCTGCACATGCCATAGTGCATGATGACCTAGGGTACCGTAAAGTTTGTGTGTGATGATGCAGGTTCGGCTCCATGCTTCCATCTTCTGTTAGGGTGCCCTTGAACCCAACACCGTCGGTAATGTCACTGATGAGCTAGACAATGAGGCAGTAACAATTGAGCAAGGGGATGGTTCAAAAGTGCAAAGTGCTTTTATTAAAAGACAATCAAATGTTCAAACAAAATGTAGCCGTGCAAATCAAGTTCAACAACAACAACAACAACAACATTTATTTATATAGCACATTTTCATACAAAAAGTAGCTCAAAGTGCTTTACATAATGAAGAAAAAAAGAATAAAAGACAAAAAAGAAATTAAAATAAGACAACCTTAGTTAACATAATAAGGAGTAAGGTCCGATGGCCAGGGTGGACAGAAAAAACAAAAAAAAACTCCAGAAAGCTGGAGAAAAAAATAAAATCTGTAGGGGTTCCAGGCCACGAGACCGCCCAGTCCCCTTTGGGCATTCTACCTAACATAAATGAAATAGTCCTCTTTGTAGTTAGGGTTCTCACGGAGTCACTTGATGCTGATGGTTATACAGACTTCTGGCTTTTAATCCATCCATCATTGTTGGAACATCATGGTGCTTCAGTAGTGCAATGTTCTATAAATAAATAATCCTTAAAATGAAACGTGTGGAGGTTAAAATATACAAAACAACAATCCTTTAAAACGAGGTTAAAACATTTAACAGGAAGCAGTCTTTAAAAACAAATGACAAACCCGGTGCTCCTTGGTTACCCTGGCGGCTCCCCTGCTACTCCCATCTGGGCTGCTCAACAGGAGAGACGCTCTTTCTGCAGCTGGCCTTCTACCTTCTTCTGCTACTGCTACTGTCAGTCACCCTTCTGATCCTTGGCTCCGGTCGGCTCCCCCTGACAGTGACCTGGGAAATCCCACCAATGGCCAAGGCTCTCACATGGTGGACACCACGTTCCCAAGTCCTGATTCCCGCGGTCATCCGTGGAGAATCATCCACCTTCCAGTCACTCCCGTCCTTCATACAACTCTGTGGGAGCGACAACAACTACTGCGCCTGGGATGTCGGCCTAACACCCAGGTTGCCTATTCAGCTGCTGCGAGCCTGTTCACGCTCGCTCACTCACTCATTCGCACCGGCGCACTCTCTTTCTCTTGCTTCCTTCTACAACCTCCCGTTCTCTTTCCTTTCTCTTGTACTTCCTCTCCAACCATCTCGGGCTTCTCTATATATGCAGAGAGGACATGGCAGCTGCAGCCCATTAGCCACAGGAACAATCACGGATGTGGGCAGTCTCTCACCTGTGCACTTAGGTGAGAATACACTCACACCACAGATCGCCCTGCGGCTCGCTACAATCACCACGCCCCCTCCTAAGCCGCGAGCGCGGCGATTATTTATTTAAATAAAACTGCTGAACTTTGCTGGGAGAGCTGTGGACCCATAACACCACAGCAAGATCTGTACCCAAACAGCTTATTGATCTGCACAAGGCAACATCCTTCAGTACATTTCAGCAAGTTTCACACCCTCTGCCCAAAGGAATCTCACTGATCCTTGCAATGGTGCAATCCCACAGCGGAGCATCCATGTTCATTTGCCCTTGGCTTCAACTAGACTAACAACGGAATGCTGTGTTGTATGTGTTTGAACTACCCATAAGCCATCGTAAACATATATTTCATCAGTGTCTACCTGTTGCGGTTACCGAGTAATTTTGAAATTGTCTTTACTTTTTGATTTACCCTCATAATTAGCATGTGCAGTATAAACAAATCAATTTAACTTATTTTGAAAAATGTTGGAGAACAGATCTTAAAACTGATGCTCAACATAAAGGCATTGCGTATGAAATTATGAATATGAAGTCTAGGGGCACTTGAAAGTAGAAATAGATCAAAGTTAAATGAGACTGAGAATAAACTTAGTAAAAATCACAGAACTGTGAGAAAATGCAGAAGATGGCTGTGAATGAGGCATCAGGAAAAATATGAAATTGGTTATGTTACTAATCATGAGTCTAGCAGGTCAAGAAACATTTGAATTAGTTTTACCAATAATAATGCAGTTGTTAAAAAGGTCTTCTTGCTGTATTATTATTATTAAGTAGGCTTCAAAAATGGATGTATGTTTTATTAAGATTATTAAGGTGTCATATGTCTTTAACATTTCATTAAATAATTGTAATATATAAATTCTAAATATAACTAGTAATCTATACACTAAAATACCAAGAGTTTCATTTCAATGCGAAGTTTTCCTATTTACATTCAGAGTTCAATATACTATGTTGTTGTGATGTGAGATTTTACATATAATTTCATAAATGTTTTGTATGTGTTTTATTTCTAATTTGGGCAAAGCAATGTAATTTAGTGTTTAACCCCCCCACCCAACTTAGGAATGGGTCTGTTTGAATTTTACGACAGGATTTGGGGGATGTGTTTTTTAAACCAGTTTGGCAAGTGTTTCTTTGCTAAAGTCATTTCTACCCCCGCAAATGGGCTAAGGTGTACTTTAACATATGGTTTGGGGGCAGGTGTTAAGATGTTCTATTTCCCCCATTGGTCTGAAGTATGGCTGTTTGGAATTGGCTTGGTTCAGAGGCCTTTAAGTACTACGATGCCCTATTGGCTGTAGGGGTTGGACAGAACATCTATAAATATATGTGTTTAACCTCAGTATCTCTCTCTTACTAACCAACATCTGAAAGAAGCATCTCTCTTGCTATCCTGTGATGAAGAGCACAGCTCAGCAGCCATTTTGAACAGACATGTGGCTGAAAGCTGAGCACCAATGATGCCTTAACTAGAGACATTTAAGTAACTAGAAGACTGTGTGCCGCCTGAACTACATATCACCATTTAATCAGGTTGTATGGTTGCCAATATTCAAATATACTTTGCATTTTGTTATTATTTCTGAATATTATCAATAATACATTATCTTATGTGTAACTTAACTTCTGCTTGTCTTTTTACTACATCTAATTGCCTGAGGTTATAGATATAGAAGGGAAGGTGGGGATAAGTTATATATAATAATACCTTATAAACAGTGGTAAGTCTGTGAGATTAGGCATTCTAAGGCTACATATTAATAATACAATAGGGGAAAGTAGAGCAATATATATATTACTCTACCAAGACAAAACAATTGGTGTAGTCGGGCAGGAGTTTGGGGTAACCATTGTTTTGCACCTTGTTAGACAAAACATATGTTATAGGAAATCCTTATTTTCTGAAGCCAAGCAGAAAACTATTAGAATTTGAATTACCTTAATATGTCATGCCATGTCATTTTCTAACCTGCTTGATCCAGACCAGGGTTGTGAGGGGTGCTAGAGCCTGTCCCAGCTAGCATAGAGCGCAAGGTAGGAACAAACCCAAGACAGGGCACCAGTCCATTGCAGGGCAACCACACACACACCAAACACACACTAGAACCAATTTAGCATTCACAGTTTGCTTAACCTGCCTCTATTTGGATTATAGGAGGTAACCAGAGAACCCAGAGGAAACCTCCACAGACACAGGGAGAACATGCAGACTCCACACAGGGAGGACCTGGGGCATGATCCCTTGTTCCCTTACTGAGCCCTTACCTTAATGTTATTAAATTAATTACTAAAATAAAAATATGGTGCAAAAAGGACTATTGACATCCACGCTCCATCTATCGGTGGTTATAAAAATTACAATATGTAAATAACCGCAAACCAAGGTTGGTTCCGTGACATATTTATCAGTGGAGCACTGGGTTTTCAGTGTGTGATTACAATACAAATAAAGCTCACATTTGTTTTGACTCACAACAGATTCCTTACGGTGCAACATACAGTAACTTCATCCCATTATGGTGAAATGAGAAACTGGTTCATGGCAGCATATTTTTGCTTTTTTAAAAACAAAAACAGTGAGGCTGTGCAGACCACGTGAGTGTAGGTGTACAGTGGACCCTTGACTTACGAACTTAATTCGTTCGCGAGGGCTGGTTGTAACTCAAGTTGGTTGTAAGTCAAGACTATTTTTCCCATAAGAAATAATGGAAATACCCATAATGCGTTCCGAACCTCCCACTGCAACACTTACTTAACCTTTTCATAATAAAAAAGGGTTGTATAATGTGCATAATTTACCAAAACACCAATAATTTTTCTAATATACTAACCAAAAAGTTATAAAAGGTGCCTAGCCTACCAGAAGTAGGCTAGATTAAGCTAGGAGCATGACGGTGCGCATGGTCGCAGCGGCTTAGGGCTCTCCTTTTCAGTGCACTTTTTTGTTGTTTTTGTACTTTTTTTCTTGCTTGTTTGTGCACGATCGGTTTGGCGAACATCCGCTACACCCGTCAGAACCTTATAGACATCGGTGTCCAGAGCCAGACATCTGTTTCGAGTGTTTTTCATCACACGCACAACATCCCAGACAACATAGCGAGACCAGCGGGCTGTCCATGGATTGTTGTCGGGTCTAGGAGATGACGCAGACGGAGGAGGGAAAGGAAGCAGAAGCGGGGTCGCAGATCCGGCGTTATGCCAAGGCTAAAGAAACAACCAGACAAGCCCTATGGAGAACTTTTTTTTTTGCAACTTCTTTGCATCTTTTCGCACCATTTGTTTATTTGTTTATTTACTTGTTCTGTTCTACACATATGTCTGCACTGAATGAGCTGCTTTTAATCTCATTGTACATGTGTATAGTGACAATAAATGGCATTCTATTCTAGAAACAACAATTTCATACTGTACTCACCATTTAATTTGACATGTTTGTGCTGCAGGAAAGGAGGAGGAGGAGAATGAAACGGAAGGTGGCTGTTTAGAAGGAGCCTCCTTATGCAAATCTTTTCTTTGTAAAATTGTCGAGATGGGGGATTTCAACATGCTGTACATATTAGCGAGATCGGCAAAACGAACAGCACTCTCATATTTCCACACAATTTCCTTCTTCGTTTCTATTGTGATTGCTTTCTTTACCTTCGTTACCTTCTCTTCCTTCCTTAGCAATTATGTGTCTTGCTTGCATGGTCTTAGTGAATTATATATATAGGTAAATCACTGCAATGACCGAAATTACGTCCACAAACACATGTATCTGGGCTCCGACTGACGCTTACTAACGCTCTTTGTTGTTTGTTTACAATCGTGCAAGTGGATACACGTGATCGCATTCGGGTCGTAACGCAAGATGTTGGTCGTAAATCAAAACAAAAATTTTGGTCGTAAATCAAGTTGTTCGCATGTCAGGCTGGTCGTATATCAAGGGTCGACTGTATGTGAGAAAATCCATGTGGCTGCAGAGATTCTTGATGAGGGTCGTTGCTAATTACATTTAATGTTTAATTACCACCTGCAAGTGGTTAATGTAGCTGTCCCTCATCAAGGCTCCATTTGCCTCAGCTGCACTCGCTGGGTATAAATGGGGTTTGTGAACAAGTGCAAGACCAACAGAGACAGGGAGAGAGAGAAAGAGAGATAGGAAGGAAGGAAGGAAGGAAGGAAGAGAAAGTAAGAAAGAGAGAAAGAAAGAAAGAACGAACAAAGGTGCAGGATTGGGGAATCAAACTAGTATGATGGTGAGGAGACTTTACAGTCAATGCTTCCGAGAGATCAACAATGCTGAGTAAACAGATCATGCGAGATTGTGGGCTCTGTTTGGATTACTTATTGTTGGTTTTATCTTTTACACTGCACTGTTTTTATTGAATTATTTAGGCAATGTGATTCCAAAGAGATTATTATAGTAAAACAAACTAACTAGTAATATTATATATTCTAAATTGTCATCCTTAAATTTTTGAATATGTTTAATACATTTCATGGTCAGTTGGTGGTGTCTTTAGCATCTTTTGGTTGCAGTAAGCACAATAGAGTAGAATGTGAAATGTGTAAGACTTGATTTAACTTCTGCAACTTAACTAAACAATGTTACTTTCAGAGTGGCTACGTATTGTTGTTTTTATTGCTCTCTATACAGTATACAAGTGTTAACCGAAAAGGTGCTTTAAAAATCCAGCATCCTTTCATTATTAGCATAGCTATAGTGAATTTTATTTTTTATGCATATTTATATTTACTTACTGGCCTGATCTATGGTAAATTATGGACTATTGGTCTGGTGTTTTAATCTAAATGCAGGCTTCTCGTCTGCTCTTCATGGCATCACATTAATGCTCTGAAATCACTGAATTTACTAATGTGAATTGTTTCATTTGATAATGCAGAATTCTAGATTTTTCAGTGTCACTAATCGTTGTTGAATGAGATTTGTGTTCACAATTATCATAATCGAATCCCATTGTAATTGTTTTGAATGCTAATGTACAGTCGTGGCCAAAAGTTTTGAAAATGACACAGGTGTTGGTTTTCACAAAGTCTGCTGCTTCAGTGTTTTTAGATCTTTTTGTCTGATGTTTCTATGGCATACTGAAGTATAATTACAAGCATTTCATAAGTTTCAAAGGCTTTTATTGACAATTACATTACATTTATGCAAAGAGTCAATATTTGCAGTGTTGGCCGTTCTTTTTCAAGAGTTCTGCAATTCACCCTGGCATGCTGTCTATCAACTTCTGGACCAAATCCTGACTGATAGCAGCCCATTCTTGCATAATCAATGCGTGGAGTTTTGTTTCCCGGGCGGCTTAGTTAACACTTTTGCCTTATGGCATGGTGCTGTTTCATGCTTGAAAAGGCATTGTTCGTCACCAAACTATTCTTGGATGGTTGGGAGAAGTTGCTCTCAAAGGATGTTTTGGTACCATTCTTTATTCATGGCTGTGTTCTTAGGCAGAACTTGTGAGTGAGCCCACTCCCTTGGCTGAGAAGCAACTCCACACATGAATGATCTCAGGATGTTTTACTGTTGGCATGACACAGGACTGATGGTAGCACTCACCTTTTCTTCTCCGGACAATCTTTTTTCAGGTTGCCCCAAACAATCAGAAAGGAGATTCATCAGAGAAAATAACTTTACCCCAGTCCTCAGCAATCCAAGCCCTGTACCTTTTGCAGAATATCAGTCTGTCCCTGATGTTTTTCTTGGAGATAAGTGGCTTTTTTGCTGCCCTTCTTAACAACATATTTCAGTTCTGATATTAATTGTAGTTTTTTTAGTTTTTTATTTCAGTTTTTTATTTTAGTTTTTATTTCTCTCTATTATAAAAAAAATAATAACAATGAGACGAGACTTTTTTTCCCGGTGACAAGGTGTGATCTTTTGAAGAGAGATCTTTTGAAGAGAGACACTTGCACGTCCTGCGAGACGGTTAAGTCACGTCATACTTACAACCTTTGGAAGCAAGTCCCGTGAGACGGTGACTTTAGCAAGTCACGCCCTACTTACAACCATTTTCAAACAAGACCATGGTCATCTAACTTCTCAGTTGTTGGAATGCTTTTGGCAAACACACTTCCTGTGCTCTCAGCTCTTAAACATTTTATACGTTCTAGATGACATTTTCAACGACTAAGCGAAGAAGAAAGAGCAGTGCGTCGAAAAGAGACCCAAAAGCATTGGAGAGAAAAGAATGTAAAAAAGAAAGCCCGGGGCCGGAAAAAGACAAAGTAGAACATTGTAAAGAATTCAAAAACGTTGGCATGATATACATGCAGAGCAGGTTAGAGATAATGGAAGTAGGAAAATTCAAAGTCTCAAAAAAATGATAGTAAAGATCGCATTAGCGCAAACAAATGGAAAATATTACTCGGTGAAATTACGGAACGTGGAGAAGAGAGACAAGGCAGTGAGACAAAAGGACAGCGGTTGTACAGGCTTTTCAACGTTCAAAGCGCAGCATGAGAAGCAGATCATGCGGCACGGCAGCAGCACCAAGCCAGCAGCTGATCGAGCAAAGAGGAGGTAAAAAAAAAAAAAAAACAAACTATTTGTTTCCCATTGTATCACCATTTAAGAGGGGTTTCGGATGAGCGACTGCGTCTCTTTGGGGTGCGTTCAGCCCTTCTCTTCGAAAGTCTGAAAAAATGATAGTAAAGATCGCATCAGCTTAAACAAATAGAAAATATTACAGTAATCCCTCGCTATATCGCGCTTCGCCTTTCGCGGCTTCACTCCATCGCGGATTTTATATGTAAGCATATTTAAATATATATCGCGGATTTTTCGCTGCTTCGCGGGTTTCTGCGGACAATGGGTCTTTTAATTTCTGGTACATGCTTCCTCAGTTGGTTTGCCTAGTTGATTTCATACAAGGGACGCTATTGGCAGATGGCTGAGAAGCTACCCAACTTACTTTCTTTCTCTCTCTCTTGCGCTGACGTAGGGGGGTGTGAGCAGGGGGGCTGTTTGCACACCTAGACGATACGGACGCTCGTCTAAAAATGCTGAAAGATTATCTTTACGTTGCTATCTTTTGTGCAGCTGCAGCTGCTTCCTGAAACGACATGCTAAACGGTGCTTCGCATACTTAAAAGCACGAAGGGCACGTATTGATTTTTTTATCTGTCTCTCTCTATCTCTCTCTCTCTCTCTGCTCCTGACGGAGGGGGTGTGAGCTGCCGCCTTCAACAGCTTTGTGCCGTGGTGCTTCGCATACTTAAAAGCCAAACAGCACTATTGATTTGTTTGCTCCTTTGAAAAGGAAGATATGTTTGCATTCTTTTAATTGTGAGACTGAACTGTCATCTCTGTCTTGTCATGGAGCACAGTTTAAACTTTTGAAAAAGAGACAAATGTTTGTTTGCAGTGTTTGAATAACGTTCCTGTCTCTCTACAACCTCCTGTGTTTCTGCGCAAATCTGTGACCCAAGCATGACAATATAAAAATAACCATATAAAGATATGGTTTCTACTTCGCGGATTTTCTTATTTCGCAGGTGGCTCTGGAACGCAACCCCCGCGATGGAGGAGGGATTACTGTACTCGGTGAAATAACGGAACAGCGAAAAGAGATTGAATAGTGTTTGAGGATGGCTGGGGGAGAAGAGAGACAAGGCAGTGAGACAAAAGGACAGCTGCTGTACAGGCTTTTAAACATTTGAAGCGCCACACGAGATGCAGATCACGTGGCACGGCAGCAGCAAGCCAGCAGCTGATCGAGCAAAGAGGAGATAAAAAAAATGTACTTGTTTCCCATAGTGTCACCATTTAAGAGAAGTTTCAGAGGAGCGAGCGTGTCTCCTTGGGGTGTGTTCAGTCCCCCTCTTCACAGCGACGCAAGTTATTTTATAAAATAAATTTTTATTTTATTTCGTTCTAGTTTTCAGTGGAGTCAACAATTTTTATTTTTATTTAGTTCTGTGTTTAAAATTTTAGTTTTATTTTATTTAGTTCTGGCTTTTTTACATAATATGAATACAATTTTAGTTTTTTTTTTTTTCTCTTGCAAGACCACAAATGTTGGTTTACACATATTTCAATGCAAGGTATGTTTCAGTCAACAAAATACACTCACAGTGCCGTTAAACACAGCTTAACTATCAATGATCAAACAGAATAAGTGGCCTAATGAGTGTAGTCAGCAAGATCAAATGTTTCAACCCAAGAAACCAGTCTGTGCAAGCATGTTGCTGTTAACACTAGAATTACCAAAACCTACGAAAAACTCGTAAATCCGTCCCACCTTAACACTAGAATTACCAGAGCCTATGAAAAAACTCGTAGATCCGGCCCACCTTAAATCGCTTCTTAAATCCGTTCACACCTCTCCGCCAGCATCCTTTGTCCTCTAAATGTGCTGATAAAAGACAAGCTGCCAGCAGCCGGCTATTCCATCCCCCCACCGACTTAGAACGTGCGCAAAGTTTTCCCAGCTCATGCCTTGATTGATTATCTGGGAGTGAAGTGGAGTTTTAGAGTGGAAATAATAGATCGTTATTTGGAACACACGCATTTCATGCGTGTTCCGTTTCTACAGTAATCTGTGTAAACACATATTTAACACAGAAACTTTTTCATATTTTAGTAATAAATGTTACCAAATGTAGTAGGCATAAACTATAGAATGTGTAAAGCCTGAGTTCCAAAGATCAAATAAACACTTTCACAAAAGCTTCAAGGAGGATACAACAATTTCCGCGGTGTAGCGCGCTAAGATTTGCTTCTTAGAGCACAGCAACTTTGCCGTGCTTCACAGACCTGAGTTCGATTCCCCGCTGGGGATAAAGTGTTGCTTTTTTTTTTTTCTTTTTAACCTCAAACGGACATAAAATTTATAAATTGGTATGCACTGTCAGTTAATGAGATCGTTATATTTTCATATGGTGTGCTCCTTTTAAAATATTTTTTTAACAATTGAGACTGCAATTAACATGAACAACTGTCCTTATAACTTTTTTTTTAAGATCCATAACACACAGACAGACAGAGCACTGCGTAATAGAGAGACAGACAGGCAGAGATATATAAATAAACAAGGAAGGCACATGTACTGAAAGAAAAAAAAGATCAACATATGCGTTGTTCCTGCTGCACTGAATAAGCTCACGTGCTCTAACATCACCCCTCCCCCCGATCTGACTCTCTAAGTAACAGCACAAGTACAGACGCAAACCAAGTGCATGTGTGTACTGTATAATATTAACAAAAAGAGCAGCTTACTACTGAAAACGGCAAATATAGGAATGAGTGGGGATCGAACCGGACACTCTTGATTGCACTTGATTGCACTCTTGTCTGTACTTGTGCTGTTACTTAGAGAGTCATGCATCATGCATTTTAATTTTCCAGATGTCTATTTATTCCTGTTGTTGTAACAAACATGACATCCGTTAGGTGTAGATTAAGGAAACATATTCATTGGATAAGAAATTCTGCCACCTTAATGAAGTATAAAGAAGATTTTAAATCATTTAAAGTTGATTTACAATTGTTATAAATCACAACTCTCTATTGGCATCAAAGCCAATACTGCTGCCTCATATTATGCACTTTAATAAATATTTTCCAACAAGAAACCATATGCATGTGTAAGAAGCAGTCTTTTCAATTTGTAATCTGTGTCCAAATTGTTGGTTATAATGTATTTGTAGTATATTTGTGTAATTAAATTGAGTGCTTAAGTCAATTTTGAATATTGGATTAATTCATTTATGTATAAAATACTTTCATTTTAACTGTTGTTGAAACAGGCAGCTTGTTGTATCCAATGTTTGTTCTTTATTCTTGTTGCTGGTTCAAATCCTGTTGCTGCCAGAAGGGATCTTACTCTCTTGGGCCTTTGCCCAAGGCCGTTAAACTGGAAATTGTTCCAGGGTGCTGTACAATGGCTGACCATGCACTCTGACCTCCAAAGGACATGCAATACAGTCTACCAAATACCTATATATATATATATATATATATATATATATATATATATATATATATATATATCTTTATATATAATCTTCATTTGGATCTTGATCTTTGTTTGTCTGCGAATTCACTGCCTTGTGTGGTGTTCCTGGTGTGTTCAGTAGAGGGCAGTAGTGATGGAGGAGGAGAGGAAGTGAGGGGGAGGATCGTTTGATGAGGTTGGAGTGTGATGATTAACACTAGAATTACCAGAGCCTACGAAAAAACTCGTAAATCCGTCCCACCTTAAATCACGTCTTAAATCCATTTGCACCTCTCCGCCAGAGTCTTTTGTCATCTAAATGTGCTGATAAACACAAGCTACTAGCAGCCAGCTATTCCATCCCCCCACCGACTTAGAACGAACTTCTCCTAGCTCATGCCTTGCCTTGATTTGATTACAGTATCTGGGATTGAAGTGGAGTTTTAGAGTGGAAATAATATAGCGTTATTTGGAATACACGCATTTCATGTGTGTTCCGTTTCTATAGTAGTCTGTGCAAACACATTTTTAAAACAGAAACATTTTTCATATTCTAATAGTAAATGACAAAATGTAGGCATAAGCTATATAACGTATGAAGCCTGAAGTCCATATATCAAAGAAACACTTTCACAAAAGGTACAAATAAGAGAACACGTGCGCTTTTATTCAAAAATATAACTGCACAAAAAAAAAAAAGCTGCGTTAGCATGCCACATTGACACTCTTACTACAACCGCCGCGGTGGCGTAATGGTATCAGCTCCTGACTGGGAATCAGAGGGTGGCGAGTTCGATCCCGCATGGCTCCACTTCGAGAAGTGAACTGCTCTTATTCTTACAATTTTAGAATAACAACATAAATTTGATTTCAGTCTGTAACTTATGATACTGGTAAAGGTTAGGTTTTTTTTTTTTTTTTTTAATTCACTTTTCATTCTCGCAGTCGCATTCAGAATCAATCCATACAACCCCATCTGACACAGCTGTTTTCACATAAATAAAAGTGCACTTTTATTCAAGACTATAACCGAAGAATAAAGAAAGCAAGTTACAGTTGGTGGTTGTTACGACAGCTTGCGTGGTGCAATGCTAAGAACTGCTGATTTCAAGTGACGGTGAGATACGAAGAAGGCAGCTTCGCCAGCGTTTGTGTGTCAGAACCCTTTTGGGGGGGGGGGGGGCGGTAGTATGCATCGTGGTACACTGCAGACCTATAGCGTGTCTTTATGTCAGATGGGGTTGTATGGATTGATTCTGAATGCGACTGCGAGAATGAAAAGTGAATTTAAAAAAAAAAAAAAAAAAAGCTAACCTTTACCAGTATCATAAGTTACACCGGCTGTTACAGACTGAAATCAAATTTATGTTGTTATTCTAAAATTGTAAGAATAAGAGCAGTTCACTTCTCGAAGTGGAGCCGTGCGGGATCGAACTCGCCACCCTCTGATTCCCAGTCAGGAGCTGATACCATTACGCCACCACGGCGGTTGTAGTAAGAGTGTCAATGTGGCATGCTAACGTGGCTTTTTTTTTTTTTTGTGCAGTTATATTTTTTTATAAAAGCACACGTGTTCTCTTATTTGTACCTTTTGTGAAAGTGTTTCTTTGATATATGGACTTCAGGCTTCATACGTTATATAGTTTATGCCTACATTTTGTCATTTACTATTAGAATATGAAAAACGTTTCTGTTTTAAAAATGTGTTTGCACAGACTACTATAGAAACGGAACACACATGAAATGCGTGTATTCCAAATAACGCTATATTATTTCCACTCTAAAACTCCACTTCAATCCCAGATACTGTAATCAAATCAAGGCAAGGCATGAGCTAGGAGAAGTTCGTTCTAAGTCGGTGGGGGGATGGAATAGCTGGCTGCTAGTAGCTTGTGTTTATCAGCACATTTAGATGACAAAAGACTCTAGCTGAGAGGTGCAAATGGATTTAAGACGCGATTTAAGGTGGGACGGATTTACGAGTTTTTTTCGTAGGCTCTGGTAATTCTAGTGTTAAAGAGGATTGAACTAAAGGAGACTACGTGCTGTTTGTACTGGCTGAATACACAACACCTTGGTTGTTACTTTTGTTTACAAACACTGTCGATAGCTGTTTGTGTTTAGATCTGGCGTCGACACCTGCTTCATTGTGGTTTTTTTGTGTTTCTATCGACCGTCGTTGGCAGCACTTCGTCCAAATCGAATGATCACCCACTTCTTGGAGTCGGCAGTCAGAGTATATAAGTTGGGCACACTTCTGTGATTTTCCATCAGTCGGCGTTTGGAGTTAAAGAAAGAAGCATTGGTTCTTCCTTACTCTTTGGATTGCCACAAAGCAACCTGCGAGATTGGAGAAAGGTTGAGAAGAGATCGTGAGAGGAAACGACAGCGTCATGAAAACGAGACGGACTGTGAACGGAGAGAAGCAGAAATGCTCCTCCACCACCACATAATTACTATTCGGACAGTGATTCCAAGTAGGCCGTTCCTATCGAATCAATGTCCAAGGGTTTTGTTTTGTAATTTTGTTTCCCTTATAAAAGATCATAATGCTGTGCGACGAAGAGACCAGTTCACGACTGGCAGCCGCGTTTAAACAGGGAGCCCTTCACACAGAACTTTAACATGCGCAACGTAGTTGGGCACACATGGCTAGTATATATATATATACACACACATATGTATATGTATGTATGTATATATGTATGTCTATATAGTCTATTAACCTTTCCATCTAAACTACCTTTCGCTGGTGAGGAAATCTCATAAGCTTCCAACCCCTTCCCCAGCTGCTAATCTCCATGAGATGGCACTACTCGGGTGCAAATGCAGGATTTTGGGATTAAAAAATAGGCTTGTCAAGCTGCTGAATTAAATAGAGTAACATCTTTCAGCCAGATGCCGAAAATGCTTCTAACTACAAAACTGGACAATAGCTGGCTCTCTCTTACCCTTGCAGCACCTCATCCTTCAGTTATACTTTTTTCATCATTTTTATTTTTGACAACTTAGGTCAATTATCTTTTATTTTCATTTCAGGTTAGTTTTTCGTTTTAGCCTAAAAATGGCTATTCAGTGAAGACTAAGAAATGCAGACTATGCCTAACTTTCAAAGAAACCGTAAAAACATGCAGATACAGTATACTCATAAAAGACTGAATAATGCACTCTGTGTAGAGGAACTGATGAAAAAGGGATTTTCTGAATAGTTTATTCAAATATGTCTTATTTTCCTTATACTAGTGTCCATTTGTTTAAGGGGCAAGCTTTTTATTTTGGCTGTACTAGACAAAGATTCATTAAATAGCTATAGCAGCACACTCTTTCAGTTTTGTATTCGGTGAACTGAAATGACTGAGTTACTGTTTTCTGCAGTGACAAAGTTTATTGATTAATGTTACCTGTCATTTTATCTTCATTGGTGGGTTTGTGTTTTTTCAGCATGCAATTCAGCTCAGTCCCTGTCAGACATGTTTATGAAAGCAGTTTAAGTGTGTTTTTAAATTTTGGGTGGTTCATTCTCCACAAACTTAACCCTGCCTTATCAAATACACACTTGCTTTTGTTATAGTCAGTGTCATACTCCAATTATTCACAGACAGGATCATCCCAAAACCTGTTCTGTATAGGCAGCTGACAACTGTCATGCTCATTAGACTACATAGTCATATAGTGTACAGTAATCCCTCACTTATCGCGGGAGATAGGTTCCAAGGCCGACCGCGATAACTTAAAATCCCGCGAAGTAGGGACACCATATTTATTTAATTATTTAACGTGTATTTGGACGTTTTTAAACCCTCCCTGTATTGTTTACAAACCACCCTTTACTCTATTAATAACAGGGACAACTGCTAAGCAATATGAAATCAGTAGATAAGTTTACACTTACTGTTTAGCGAAGTACACGTAGCAGCTTGTAGGCGGTCATGACGTCGTCGACCTTGTTGCAAAGATTCCTAAAGCAGATTCCATCCAGACTACTGCCTTATCACGTCCACTTGCAACTCGTTTTGCGCCCTGGTTAAAGGACACTGTGGCCGTAGATCTTATATGCTTTTCCTCCTTTTTAAATAAAAAGAATCGTGGACTCATTGATGCTGTGATGGTGTCCTGCAGCGGTGTAGCTGTTCCCTTCCTTCATCATATCCAAAACTTTTACCTTTTCTGCAATCATTTGCATCTTCTGTTGGCACTTGGACATGGCCCCTGCAGCAGTAGCACGTTAATGCTGAATGAGTGAGATGAGACTTCCTGGTTAATGCAGCACTCCGTCGCTGAGCCAATCAGCAGCACACAGGAACTTAACTGCGTGCTCTGATTGGGTAGCTTCTCAGCCATCCGCCAATAGCATCTCTTGTATGAAATCAACTGGGCAAACCAACTTAGGAAGCAAGTACCAGAAGTAAAAAGACCCATTGTCCGCAGAAACCCGCGAAGCAGCGAAAAATCCGCATTATATATTTAGATATGCTTACATATAAAATCCGTGAAGTCGTGAATCCGCGAAAAGTGAACCGCGAAGTAGCGAGGGATTACTGTATAGCTGTATAAAAAATGAGAGTTAGCCAACAGCAATATTTCCACTAATAACTAGCTTGACATTAGCAAAAATGTTTCTTTGTTAACAAAAATATTCAAATCCATTACCCTCTGAACACTATTACGAGTTATAGTTATCTAATCATAACATACAGTATATAATGTTCTATAATCTGTTGTCATCACATAACACAGTATAACATATTTTTATTAAAGTGGTATGTTTATTTGAACTATTCTGTCAGAAACAGTTTATTTATTCATTCATTAAGGTGATCATATACTATATGTTGCTCTTGCCAGAAAGTGAAAAAAATATGTTCAGGCAACTTAACCAGATACCCTTTGATAATAGAACACTACAGTATATCCAATCACTACATACATATTATTATAAATTATTATTATAAATTGCTACAGATAACAACTCTGTATTTGCATCAGAGCCTAAAAGCAAAATCACATTCTGGGCTTGCAAAAATGAATACCAAACAGAAATGTATTTCAGTCTATAACAACTAAACATTTTCTATCCATCTATTCATTCTTAATGGAATCCGTCTAATTCACTAGATCCTACCAGACAGCATCATGTGCAAGGCAGAAGACAATCCCTGGCACAAAATAGTTATTTCTCAAAAAAGACATAAATAATTCAAGAAAACACTGCACCATTTATCAGAAGCATTTAGCCATCTTCCAAAAAGCTAAGGATATAGTGTAAGGATAAGAAAATGTTTAGACTTGCCATAAACAGAGTTTGAGGAGCAGGGTTCTGTGTTAAAGATGGCATTGATCTCTCTATCATGTTCTAGCAAGTCCCATAGTTCATATTAATTAACAAGCTTTGCATATCAGTGTGTATTTGCTTTTGGACATTCGGTTTAAAGCAGTTTTTCCTACTATGCTGCTTTTAAAATAATTACACTTTACATTCCATTTTGACCAAAAACATTGTGATTTTTCAGAATTTTCCAATTTTGGCTGAATCTAATTCATTCTAAGCTGCCTCTGGGGATCCAGTTTAAATTATCTTGAGTTAAATCAGACATTTCTTCTTTAGACAGGGTTATTTGTTTAAATATTTGCTCATCGAGCTTTGCTTTCATAAACCAAAGTTATTTCAACACAAATAACCAACAAACTGTACATTACTACCATTTGTGATGTTTAGATATAAGACAAACTAATTGGTTCTCTTTAAATATCAGTTTTTGAAGGATTCACCTGTGGGCTTTCCAGGCAAAGTTTAAGTGATTAATTAACATAAGGAGGACCATTTTTTCGTCCCATCTTTGTAAACTTTTGGCAATGGGGATTTCCTGACCAGAATTTTACATGCACTACTGGAAAGTGTTGTGTGTAGAAAGTTCAGTTGTGCATGTCCCACAATGAACACTGGTCAACATTAGGCTACCAGAAAATGTTTTTTTTTAAATATAGATAATAGATTTTTGGTTCCACCTACAGTATATACATTTTATTTGTTACTTTTTGAATATGTGGTTTTAATTTCAGTTTACTTTTGTTTTTAGCTTTTAGTTTAATTTAGATTTTGTTTAATAAAGTGCTTTTTCTACTTGTTTTAGTTTCACTTTTTGTTAATGATAATGTTAGGAATGCTCTGATCAGGCCGATAACAATCAACAATTTCATATTATTTGATCAGCCGATTCCCTTTTTTTTCCCTGAAATTCTGTGGGCTTATTGTTCAGTGACCACAAAAATACTAAAATAAATAAAATCTCCTTAAATTACATACTTTAACTAATAAAATATGTACATCAATTTTAATTGAAGGACAAAATAAATAAAGTTGAAACTATCTATATATCTAAAATAAAAAGGTCTGAATTCAAGCTTTTCTTGCTGTGTAATTGTCTAATCACACAGGACAACTCCTCAGATTTCTTTTTCTTAGTTTATTACTCCACTTTCTTTAACATAAAGGCTAATACTTCAGTCATCTCTTGCAGAACAAGCCTCAACTTGCTGCTATTTGTCTACACTGTAGGAAGTTTGTGGCAAAAAAAAAAAAAAAAGCGCACTGGCTCAACTACCATAATACATAGCTTAAAAGAGCACTGTAACTAAATTATGACAAAGACATGAAACCATTCAAAATTGTAACATTCCACAAGAAAAGATATTCAACTATAACAGTACATTCTAAAAATGTAATGAAATTATTCAGTTAAATTAATTTAAGCAGACACAAGCCAAGATCTCCTTTCCAATACCACTGGTTCAAATTGCGTATTTCCATCCTTCTTTAAGAACAGGAAAAGAATAACATTCCTCATAATTCTTCTACTTCTTTGAAATAGCTTAGGAATCATACCTAAGCCACTTTTTCAGATAGGGCTGTCCTCTGTTGTCATTTTACGATGAAGTTGAAGAAGCAGACCTATAGCTTCTTTGGTGGCTTTTACAAATTTATAGCATTTAGCCAGAGACAGTTGTTCTGGCCAGTATCAGCCATGGATGGATATCAAAAAATCTAGCACAGCAACATTCTGATTAAAATAATATTTTGTGCTTGATGAATTCCTGATACGAGATTTTTGTCTTCTTTTATAGCAACATTTATTGAACAAATAGTACTGAAATTTTCCTAACTGGCTTGTATTATATACATAACCTTAACTGTGAAAAACTAAAAAAATTATTAAAGAAAAAATAGGATGCTCATTTTCCTTCTCCTGGGAATAAGGCGGATAGGGACTGTTTGGTGAAACAGACATTTTAGGCTGCACATTTGCACACATGTTCAAGGTTAATGCATAGAACAATACAAGGTCAATAGGGCTAGCCAGAAAGACAACTTCATATACTACAAAAAAGGAAAAAACTGTTTAAATAAAAAAATGCATTGTGCATGTGATGGACAATTAGAAAGTTCAGTTTGCTATAAATATTGTATTAAAAGTTATGTTAAAATTACTTATTTTTGCAAAACTACACCCTCGGGTGGCACAGAAGGCGTTGTGCCACACTGGCCTCTAATGCAGAAATTCCACTGCTTGTAAGTTATATTTTGATTGCTGTAGATTTTACTTCTGGCCTGTACCTGCATGTTTTATATATATAATGTGATTAAATGTCTTATAAAATAAGATATTATGTAAATGCCATGTATTGATTTCCTCCCACCATAGGATATACTGTTAGGTGGACAGTTGACTCTAAATTGGTTTGCTGCCAGTGGGAGCTGGCATGTGTATGAGCATTCTGCCAATGAAATTGTGTCATATCTAGACCTTTTTCTTCACTTTTGCCTGTTGTTGTAGACCTGGAGTCTAGATTTTATTAATCTGTGAGCAGCTTTTAGTACTGTAGTCATCAATTCCTAGTATGTTATTTGTACAGTCTTTATTTGTATGTTTAGATTTGGAATTATGCCATTGGCCATTGGTAATGTATTTCTACAGAGAGTTTTCATAAATTTATGATATGCTAAAAACAATACAACCAAGAAAAATAAAGCTTGCATTTTGTTAAAGAGAGCCCAAAATGTTTTTTTTTCTTCAATTAACAGTGTTATTATTCCTTGTATAGTGACTTTCAGTAGGTTCAGAACAAAGTTATAAATAATGAAATAGCTCATCTATCTTTGAGTACTCTCATTTTCCATGCATGGTAATTTGATAGCAACAGTATGCACTGCATTGGCTGGAGAGTAGAGGGAAGCCGAGTTTTCAGGGGATAAAGATAACAATCTTTCAAAGATGATCCTTGGATGACTAAATAAGGAGTATATGCACTCTTTTACTTTATTTAAAAAAAAACAAAAAAAAAACTTGAGGACAAAATACCATCAAACAATGAAATTGAGCTGTGTTAGTTAATATTTTAATGTGAGCTCCTGAATCGGGTCAAACAAGAATTTTAAAATCAAAACATGTACAGCAGCTACATTTTGGTATTTACAGGAGTTCATATTAAATTTTTAAAACTCTTTAATTTATTTTGAACAGAATTAGATACGTCCATGCTCTTGTGCCATTTCTTTTGACCAGTGAAAATGATATAAGAAAAAAAAATTTAGGCTCACTGATGGCCTCACCTCATTTGATGCCTTATCATTATATCTTGTGTAGGTATACTGTATGTACAGTGTTTTTTAAACAGTTTATAATCCAGTGTTTTTGCTGAGGCAGATGGCTTTTCACTTAATTACTATATATGTCTGTCAAAGCGTGCTGATTAAAATTAAAGGTGTATTTCTAAATAGCGGGTAAAACATTTCTTGTAATCGCTTTGGATAGAAAAAGTACCCAATGTCTGTAAAGTTGCAAATGCAAGCCCAGTGGCAATTGTCTTCTCAAAAACGCATTAACACTACAACCTACTTTTCATGACACAGAGCTTTTACACTACAGTTTTAAATCAAATCAAATGCTACAGTATTAGTAGGACCAAGTCTGTATCATGTAATTGAGGTGCACATTTGTTGTAGTGTAAACATCCAACTGAACTGAAATATTTAAAATAGAAATTGGAATTACATTTCTTTCAGGTCTAAGTGCTGTCTAAACAGAATTTCCACTTATGCAGGTTATGTTTATTTATGACTAGTCTGAACTGACACGGATTGTGTGAAGAAGTGCAAGTGAGCATGTCCAGTAGTTTTGCAAGTGACCCCAAAAGGGCTAGCTGCAGTTTTCAGTTAGATGCAGCCATAATAAGCTATAACTGAGAAAAGCGCAATATAAATGTAATAAATTATTATTATTATTATTATAACACTGACTAATATGCAAGTTTAGACATGAATGCATGAAATGTTCTTCTATCTATATGGGGAATTACAGAAGTAAAGGTTACTTGTTTAATATATCTGATTCTCATTTTGATGTGGTTCAAACATTGTGCCTTATCATTTTTACCATATTTATACCTTATTGTAAACCACATTTTTGTCTTCCTTGTCCAGTATTTAATGATCTGACACACTGTTTTTGTTTACTGTTGACAAATTGAACAGTACTTTAATATGAAATCAGTTTCAATTAAACTTCGTAGCATCCTTTTTTGCAGTTGCACAAACAGCTGAAAGAAATCACACTAAAACAGAAAACTGTCCATAATGGAAAAAAAAAACAATATCTGAAGTGGTTTTAGAAATATGGAATAAAAAGCATGGACTAAAAGTGAAATAGAAAGGGTACAGACATTTTGGCTTTTATTTATTTACTGAATGAATAGCATCCATCCAAAAATGAGTCACATTTATTCTGAGTGCAGAGGTCACAACAATGAACTGTAATATATCAAAGCTAAATTTACATTTTAGCATGCTTTCTAGTTAGCATAAATCTTATTATACTGGTAATATGATATGCTTTTAAGTGCAGTGTGAATTGTTTGTGAATGGCTAAATTGACAATAATATGCATATATATTCTTCTTTTGTAATTACATGCGTCATTGTGAAGGGTGTTCAATAAAATATGTTGAAAGTAAAAGGCTTTAAAGGCTTTGTTATTAATACAATAGTCCTCCAGGCTTCAGGACAGATTTTTACCATTCCTAGTTAGATATACTGGACAAACATATTACAGCTCTAGTTAGTATTTGACTGCTGTGGAGGAATAACTCAGATATTACTTTGACCTTCCTTTGAATAGCTGGGTTGGAAAATTGAGGGAAGTATACATATTAGAATATATTTTCAGTATACAAAAGTTGTTCAATATGCTGCTAAATACTATGCGCATTCCATATGTGCTACTTTTGTTTACACCTGAAGCTTGGAGCTTGCCTCATATTTATGAGTCTTCTAATTTTGCAACTTCTTCACTTTGTAGGTTACATCTTCAACCTACTTTGACTCTCTTGCAATCTTTTTGTTGTCCTTTCTATTATTTGGCAATATTAACATGTTTAATCCCTTTGCTTGTCCATTAAAGAAACCAGAAGCTTTTATGTTCTGTGCGGTTTTGCTTAGATCAAGTATATGAGTATTTCACTACACTAACCAAAGATTGGAACACAGGTAGAACTGATGTGGTGCATAGATGAACCATTTCACTTTTTCAGTTGCAGTGTCTTGTCTTTTAGTCAGTTTGAAGACTTTAACATCAGATTGGATGGGTCAATAACTACTTTATTAAACATTAAAAAATGTAAATTAGCATAAAAGTGCCCTTCTATCCATTTTCCAGTTGTTTTTAGTTTGCTACTGAATAGGAGGGCTCACCATTTTGAGTCATTATGTAAGGTAATGCTTGGTATTGGTCTGTTGCTAGTGTACGACATAGTGAGTGAAACCTAGAAAAGTTCATTTCAGTGTGAATGATACTCCACCCTTAAAAAGGTAATTGATTTTCATTTTAGTCTGAGTAATGCAGAGAAAATAAATCTTAGCAAAGTGGTAACTAAATGGATTCTGAGCTGAAATGGATAAACCAAAAACTTTTCAAAGGTTGTTAATGCTGTAGACAGCTATAAGTCTTCCCTTTCTAATTTCAAGTCTCCCAAACAAAAGTATTTCTTGCCTGAATAGAGACAGCAATTCACATCTGGGCATCAACATTCAATATTGTCAACAATGGTAATTGGCAAGGACTTCCTGAGGTGAATCTGTGCCGCTGGCCATGAAACGTTATTGTGAAGGAATATGAGAAGCAAAGTGAAGCACACAGTTGATCTCCTTTTGAAATGGCTAAAACTCACAAAAAAACATGTCTTTGTGCGTTTTTTTTTTCCTCTTAAAATGACATGAATATACTGTTCTGCAATGTGTTTGCAGTCTCGAGACATGAGTCAATATATAACATTTTTGACTTGAAAAATGGACATATCCTCTTTAATAAAATCCCTGTGTGCGTCCATGTGTCCGTGTGTGTGTGTCTTCTGGTGAAGTGCGCATGCGCGGGGCACTCTTTAATAAAGGACATGATTGCTGGGGAGAGTGCTGATTGAGTACTAGCGACCGCGCACATAAAATCCGTTGCTGGGGAGACGCCACACATACAATAATCAGCTGCACGCCAGCACAGATTAAAATACTTGCTGGGTAACTGCACAGTACTTGATGGAGAGACGCCAGAGCCACGATTATCAGCTGCACGCCACACATTACATCAGTTCCTGGGGAGACTCTGCTGATTGCCCACTGTTGTGACAGAAAATTAAATGCATATTACGGACAAGGCGGAAGTACAGGGAAGGGCGGAATGAGTGGCAGAGTCACCGGCCTCTAGCAGATGCTTCAAAGTCCGCCTGAAGCGTCGCACAAGACAGAGGGGGCGGGAACTATAAAATATCGTGCGGCCGATCCAATCGGATTTCGGTAAATGAGGTAACACCTAAAACATAAGGCACTAAAAATCCAATCGGGTACTGAGACACAGAGACCAGCTTCCCCAAAAAGGTGGGATTAGTGTTTGTTGTTGTGCAAGTGTTCACTCTGAGGATGTCAGATTTGCGATTAAGAAGCTTGGCCCGGTAAAGTGTAAAGTGTCAGTCGTTGAAGGGGTTTTCCTAAATATATGAATTTTCATGATATTACAATAGGATGACTTTTAAAAATAGATTTATTTTCGCGCACATAAAATCCATTGCTGGGGAGATGCCACACATACAATAATCAGCTGCACGCCACCACAGATTAAAATACTTGCTGGGGAACTGCACAGTACTTGCTGGAGAGATGCCACAGCGAGCTAAAATAAAGAGAGGCAGGATAGGAGATGTTCAAACAGACACAACACATCAATCAACACCCACAGAGGAGAGGATAAATGTAATATTAATTATACTTTATTATAGTATATTATTATATATTATACTGTATTGTCATATAAGTTTCTATTTTATTTTTATTATTATTTTACTTTAGGCTTCTTGCAAAAATATTTTTGACAAAAAAAAATTAAGACAAGAAACAGAATGAGGTCAAGGTCCCTTGCCATTTAATATAGACTGTTCCTACTAATGTTTATGCACTACTGTTCTAGCGCCCGTTATTGTAACAGGCTTAATGTCTAGTTCAGTAAGATTTAATGTCTTTTTTACATGTTGGTACCTTGGTGCTCTTTAACTCTATTATAAAATACAAGTAGGCTAAATATTTTTTTTATTTATAAAATATGCCTCTCTTAATGCTTGCCATGATTGTGAAGAAATAACATTTTTTAAAAATACCATAATTATCCTTTAAAGAAAACAATTTTAAAAAGTATTTGTTTTTTTTTTTGACCTCCTGGTCTCAATTACTGTTTTACTGCTTACCAGCTGAACCCCTCACCATCTTTATTTGTTCTTTTCCTACTGTTTTCTTAGTTCTATCCCATCTTGAAGTAAAAGCTAGTGTATCTCTAGAGCTTCTGAATTTATACATGTTAATGTTAAAATGAAACATGTAAATGTTAAATTTTCAGGGTCACTTAACCCCTATGATGTGTAATTAAAATGTAGGTGTATTAAAAATGGCTTTTGTAAAGACAAATGGTGACAAGAAAATAATTTTACATCTGCATCCATCTGTTTTTACATGTAAAATAAGAAACATTCACATGTTACAGGTTTAGTTTTTAGTAGTAGTAATTTTTTTACTTGATGCTTAAAGGCAGGATTAATGTTTTCACTATATTACAGGCAGGATTAATCTTTTCACTATATTACAGCACTAGCAGTAATTTGCAATTGAAAGAAATGTTTTCAGAAATTTTAAATATAGTCAAATGAATCCTGTTTGTATTCTTTTTTTTACAGCTACATGCTGTAGCACGTACACTTTTGAGAGATCAAGCAAGTAAAGCCTTTTAACCAATTGTTTAGGAAAATATTTTCCAGATCTGCACAAGATTAGCATAACCAACTGTTCCCTTTTTGGCTTCCTGTTTTGAATTTGGAATGCCTTTAGGACACACAGAATGTTTTAGTTTGAAATGGGGTGGACTGACTTAACTCTTTCTGTTCCCAGGTTTGGGTGCCACATAGTCAGTCAGTCAATCAGTCATTATACAACCCGCTATATCCTAACACAGGGTCACGGGGGTCTGCTGGAGCCAATCCCAGCCAACACAGGGTGTAAGGCAGGAACAAATACCCGGGCAGGGCACCAGCCCACCGCAGGGTGCCACATAATACTAGTAATAAAAAGACTTTCCATGATTTTTAGAAACAAAAAACAAATGTACATGTGCAAATCAAATACTATGAGTTGAGTTTACCTGTTGTTTATATTCAAGGTTGTCATTGCTGTATTAGTCTGTTTATCCTTCAGTCTGTAACTGTACACCCATATTATGTGGTTTTTTTTGGTTTGTTATTTTTTGCACAGAACAAAACAAATTATCTATTTGAGCACACATTCTTAAGCAATACTAAAAAAAATATATTTTTTTTATTTAGAGACACTGTTTGTACTTCAAATACAGGCTTACCAATGAATACATGCACATGAAGTCCATCCTTCCACATTATCATATTGATCTAGTCAGCATTAATTTGATCAGGAGACTATTAATGAACTCAGATGCATTGATAACCACCTCTAATTTATAAGAGAAACATTTTGCACACTAAAAATATTTCTGTAGTGAAAAATATCCTTTCCCTTCCAACTACGCCCACATCTTTTACATATCCGTTCAGGGTTTGCAGCTTTTCTTTACATGAAATGCATTCACTTCCTTAGGAATGCACTGAATTTATTAGCTAACACAAAGGATTGTATGAGGTAAACACTGTAAAGCAATTATTGTTAAAATGAAAGGAAGTGTAATCCAGACCCAATGAGGATTGTTTTTGTCATTAATCATTACACTTAAAAAAAAATGGACAATAAGAGCTGGAGAGGGAATCAAGACCAACAGAAACACTTTTCTCCGTTTTTCTTTTTCTCTTCAGTGACTTCCTGAACTTTGGCATTATACCTGACCTTTGATGCCTTTCATTTATTACTAGCATTTTTAAGCATTATGGCCTGAATGGGCCTGCTTCACTTTAATGAAATACCTTCATTGAAAATGCCTTCAGCATTTCATGAAGGTTATCATAATGATACAAAAAAGTTAATTCAATATAACAGTTTCTGTTGTTTAAAAAAGTACAGAAGATGCATTGCTGCTGCATGTTTCTGATTTTTTTTTTTGATCATATAAAATTTATTATTCATTTTACTGTGGTTTTGGAGGTTTATCTTTCACCCTAACAAATACCTTACAGAAATTAATTAATCAAACCCAGAAACCCCATAAAGCTGTTATTTTCCCTTTGCTGATCTATACACCAGTTATTTAAAATGGTACTCTTTTATGGAGGATGTAGATGGGACATGGTTTTATGATTTATCATTAAATTTTATGGTCTAAAAGCTACCATCACCTGTCTTTCAAAAAAGAATTGTACTTTCAGGGATAGAAATCTGTTTATAGTGACATTAACTGACTGTGACTCTGGCTTGAAATTCTTTGTTATTATGGTTAAGCCCAAATCAGACTCAGGGTGACATGTAATGAATCATCTGCTTACAATCTTAAGTCAGAATAACTCTTGGAACATTATTCTGTTGCCATCTAGTGGATAAAATTACATACTGCAAAAAACATGAATATTTCAATGCATTTTGCCACTATAAGTAATATCATCAACAATCATGAGTGGTCAGAGACTCCAACCAAAATACAGTCACATGTAAACTAGAAGCTGTAAAGCAAGTTTTAGAAAAAACTGAAACTGAACCATTAGTTGAATCAAGTGATAGTGACAACAATTTGAATTGGTCATCAGAAGTTGACACGGATAGTGAAAGCACCATGATATGCCTTATTACTTAAGTTGCATGGTGCAAGTAGGTGTGTGGTAAAAATTCAAAAGACTACAATCAAGTAGAAAGGCAAGTAAGACGTTAGCCTCTAAACACCGTTCACAGTGTAGCAACTGTCATTCAAGTCAGGAGAAATTTGGAATTCATTAAGCCTTGCATTGCAGTAGCCTAAAATAAAGGGACACATTGGCTATGTGGAACAGGCACTATCATTTTACCCTCTCATGCTCAAGTAACAGAAAAAAATGTATAAGAAAAGCGTGCAAAGAAACATTCTTTTACTGTCCCAATTGCAACATTGAGTTGTGTGTTGGTGACTTTCAAAACATGTCACGTGGATGACGTGTACTAAATCTGCATCATTACAGCTGTGGACACTAGACATACCTTTCCTAGCATATTAATATTGATTTTTGATATTTACATGTTTCTATTACATGTAATACCATTTTTTTGTTGAAAAAATATCCACATTTTTGATTTTCTGGGGCTAAGCATAACACTAAAAAGACTACCAAATGATTAATTGAATGCTCTTTGACAGTCATATGTATTAATCATGCTTACAATATTATATTCTATATAATGTTATACTCCAACGAGAGTAAATATATTTTCTCCTCCTTCTTTAAAATGTGTTTCATTCTGTCATTGTCTATGGATCCACTTCCTTGCCTTAAGAACATATAGTAGTTGAAACTGTGTTGTGTAATTTGTAATTTTTCTTTACCTGTTTGTTGCTTTAGTGAGAAAATCTTTGAGTAAGCTTTCGTTTTCTATCGGTCTTCATGTTCAAACCATAGCTTTGTGCTTCTGAGAATTTTACTCCAGTGATATGTGCATATCATATCCAGAGGTATCAAATTGGCACTTAGTTCTTTTTCTGTAGGTGTGTATTTGTTCAAAGTATAGTGAAGTGAGTTGTATAAGGCAATACTGCAGAATCATATAGTTATTAAAAAGCGTACAACCAAGCACAAAATTTTAAGAGACTTTTTAAGGAATTCATTTCATCTGTTGTGAAAGGTAACTGTTTGAATTAGAAGAAATAAAAACTAATCTGAGAGTGGAAGACCTATTTTAATCCAGAAAAATTCCTGATACAGAATATTGTGTCACCTTTTTTATGTTAAATGGAAAGGCTTGACTTATGTAGTGAGATGTGAAAAATAATGTAAATTAGAATAATAATTTCAGTTTAAAAATGTTTCCTTATCCTATCTCCCCATGCCTAAAAGGCATTGCAGTCTTTAAAAATGTAAATGTTTAATTTAAAAAGTTCCTTTACAGTTATCTACATTGTGTATTAAGTGACAATGTACTGACTAGTGTTGATCAGCAAATTTCACCAAAGCATTATTTACGAACTTGCTGCATTCACTGTTCGAATTATTTACTGATAATTCCTTTTTTTTTTTTTAACCAGTGCCCCATAATGCTTTGCAAGGTCAGTGCGACATCCCCCACAGCTGTAACAGCCAATACTGATGGGACCGCCCACCGGTATATAATGCTGATCATTTGCATTACAGATTCTGTCAGATACTCTCCAAAGCTTTAGCAAGAAGAATTTCGAAAGTGCTTCCTTGTGTAATATCATATGAGCAAACTGGATACATTAAAGACAAGCACTTAGCTTCAAACATTTGGCGTCTGTTCACTTTTATAATATTTTTATTTTATTAATTTTCATTGTAATCATTCCATACAAACAGATCAATTTATAACCCAACAAATTTGAAGACAAATCAAACCCCACCCCTGAGAAGGAGAGCTTAGCTAAAGGAAAATTGCTTTAAGCTTTTTAATAAGGCAACATTAGACAAAAGAAGGGGAGAAGTAAATATCTATATAAATAAGAGATGGAGAAGGGAGTTAAATGCAATAATAGTTAATTCTCTTATTCTAAAATAATATTGATTAAATCCTGCCATGTTTTGAAAAAGTTTTGTACAGATCCTCTAACTGAAAATTTGATTTTTTCCAATTTCAAATAATATAAAACATCGGTTTCCCACTGACTTATAAAAGGAGAATTAGGATTCTTCCAATTTAACAAAATAAGTCTGCGTGCCAAGAGTGTAGTGAATGCAATCACTGTTTGCTTGTCCTTCTCCAATTCCAGTCCATCTGGAAGGACACCAAACACAGCTGTTAGTGGGTTAGGAGGGATTGTGATACTAAGGCTGTCTGAGAGGCACTTAAAAATTTTTGTCCAAAATGATGTTAGTTTGGTGCAGGCCCAGAACATGTGACCCAGTGAGGCAGGAGCTTGGTTGCAGCGCTCGCAGGTTGGATCCTGGCCTGGAAACATTTTGGACAGTTTTAAGCGAGACAGATGAGCTCGATATATAATTTTTAGTTGAATAATTCTATGCTTTGCGCATATAGCACTCGAGTGAATTCTCTGCTTTGCTACCTTCCACTCCTTTTCTGATATATTGATTAAGAGATCTTCTTCCCAATGTCCTCTTGAATCTTTGAAAGGTAGGGACTCTAATAAGATTTTATATATTGCGGAAATAGTGTTTGTTTCCTCGGAATTGAGCAGTATTTTTTCCAGCATTGTGGAGGGTGCAAGGTGGGGGAAATCGGGCAATTTCTGTTTAACAAAATTTCTAATTTGAAGATAGTAAAAGAAATGTGTAGCTGGGAGGTTAAATTTTGAACGTAATTGTTCAAAAGATGTAAATATGTTGTCTATATAAAGATCTCTGAGCATTTTAATCCCAAAACTTTTCCAGGTATTAAAAACTGGATATACTTGCGAAGGTTGAAAGAGGTGGTTCTCTTGCAGAGGTGCCACTGATAAAAGATTTTCCATCTTAAAATGCTTCCTAATTTGGTTCCATATTCTGAATGAGTAAAGCACAATAGGGTTATTAGTATATTTGCGATAACTTCCATTTATTGGAGAGCAGAGCAGGGAATATAAAGAAGTACTACAGGATTTTACTTCTATTGCGGACCAAGCCTGTGTATGTTCATTTATTTGTGTCCAGGTTTTTATGGCTTGTATGTTTGCTGCCCAGTAATAAAACTGAAAATTAGGTAAAGCCATGCCACCTTCTGCCTGAGGTCTTTGTAGGGTCGCTCTTCGGATACGTGGGTGTTTTGAGTTCCAAATGAATGAGGTTATTATTGAATCTAACTGTTTAAAAAACGATTTATTGATATATATTGAAATGTTTTGAAATAAAAAGAGAAGTTTAGGAAGGATATTCATCTTAACAATGTTAATTCTTCCGGCTAGAATGAGATGAAGAGTTGACCATCTATGCAAGTCTTGCTTAATTTTTTCCATACAGACGCCAAAATTTTGTTGATAAAGAGCTTTATGTTTACTTGTGATATTTACCCCTAGGTATTTAAACTGATCTGCTACGTCTGTTCACTTTTAATGTAATATCCTCACACTTAGCGTCAAACTTTCAGTGTCTGTTTAATGTATTATACTCACCCATGAAATGTGGATGCAGAAAAAGCCTTTGACAGAGTTGAGAGCGACTGTATATTCACCTTATTTCACAAATTCAAAATTACTTTATACCAGACCAGAAGCCTTAGCTTCTGTATTAACATAATGAACTCAGACTTCTTCAAACTAGAACATGGTACTCAAAAAGGGGTGCTTCTATTACGTTCTATCATGTTTTGAATTATCCATTGAGCCACTGGCTATTCATTTTCAAAATACATCTGAGATAAAGGTGATACTCAGAGAAGGACTCAAACAGATAATACCACTATACACAGATGACATGGTATTTTGTATATTAGACCTACAAATATCTTTACCATTAGTCCCTATTTGCAGTAACAGAATTTAAAAAGACTTTAGGACTCAAAATGTATTTTAATGAAAGTGCTTCTTCTAGTGAATTCTCTAGCACACCAAACTACTGTAACTGTTTAAATATCTAACAATAAACATAAAGTAAATATAAAGGCCTTTCAACCCAATTTTGGTAACAGCATGGAAAAAATAAATCAAGATGTTAACAGAGATGGTCAACCCACCATCTCACCTTAGCAGTGAGAATCAATACTGTTAAGATTAATGTCCTTTCTAAGCTTCTATTTCAGAGTATCACTATATACATTAACAAATTTTAAATAAAAAACTAGACTCAATTATAACTTAATTTATTTGGCACTCGAAACAGCCACTCATTCAAAAGGTGACTCAAAGACCAAAAGTAGAAGGTGACGTGTATGTACATATTTTATACAAGCCTGGAAATTGGCATAAATTGAAGAATTTACATTAATCGAGTCCGCAACAGAAATTAAATCTTGCTGTACTTCTGTATACGCGTTGTGTCCATGTAAATAATGGCTTTTGTCAATACAAAGCAGGATGCACTTCGAGGGAGAGATGCTTCTGTTGTCACAGAAACAGACCATAGACATAAAAAGGTTTCGGGCAGCCACCCATATATTGTGCCTTGGCTGCAAATGGGTTTTAAATTGATTGAGATGATCACAGGTTCGAGTCCACAACAGAACTGAATATAACAGGAAAGAATGGTGGCTTTAAAGCCCGGGACCGGAAGTGACGTCACTGGGACCAGAAGCGACATCCTCTAGACTGGAAGTGACATTATCACTGGTGCCGGGACCAGAAGTGACATCACTGGCACGGGGGAAACGGAAGTGACATCATCACTGGCGCCCCGACCTGGCGGGATGTCCCGTGGATGTTCTGCAGAAGATTGAGAAAGAGAGTTAGTGCAGCTCGCCACCCCCTGGTCTGGCGTGGTAGTACTATTCTTAAGACGTTTCAGATGTTTCCCAATCGCACGTGTGTGACACTGTCTATTGCTTCCTTACACGATAATCACCTTTTTCAACCTATCTAAACCTACTCAGTATTTAATCTTTGGAAAATGCGTGGAATTACAACACTCAGAGAACTGTATATAGCCCAAATTTGTATCTTACAAACAATTACCCTTCAGATTTAACTTACCAACAACACAGTTTTTCTATTATTTTCAAATCAGAAATTTTGTTAAAAGAATTATATTTAATTTTCCAGACCTCCCACCCATTTCAATTTGGAGGCAATTCTGACCAGTCTTGAAGACCCATACAGCATTTCAACAATATATAAAAACTTGTCAAAGAATCCTTCCTTCAATGATCATAAGGTACAGTGGGAAACATACCTTTCAAATTACCATCTCTGAAAATGAGCGGAAGAAAGTCATAAATAGAATTCACACTAGCTCTGGATGTGCCTAACACTTAATAATTTAACTTAAAATTCTTCATCGATCGTACTTATCTCATTTACTCAAACTGTACCCAGGGCAAGATCGAACTTGTGAACATTGCCATCTAGCTTCAGCACCACTAGGCCACAAATTTTGGGAATGAAATAAATTAATATAGTTACTCTTATATATAATATATTAACTCTTTAAATACTTTTTTAGACAGCCTTAACGTGACAATCACTACTAACTCTTTAACACCTATATTTGGTATATTCCCAGATAAACTTAAGGTTAATAAGATGTCACACATGTGTGCATGGGTGGCAGCTAAAGGGTTTGAATGATGGCAGAGTGCACTGACTCTTTTTTTCGCTTTTCTACAGACCGTTTACGAGAAATTCCGCCTGGCCCTGATGACGTCAATTCTGGTTCCAACCCCTTTGACATCACTTCTGGGCCCAAGCCTATGGATGAAGGCCCTTCTGGTTCCAGCCGCTTTGTGGTCACTTCCTATACTGGCTTTTAAAAGCCACCACCTTTCCTCTTTCCCCTAAGTTCTGTTCGGGACTCTAATCTGTACACTTCAGTACATCGATTTATTCAACTTTGCAGCCAGGATATAATATATGGGTGGCTGCCCCAAACCTTGCTATGGCTCTTTGTCGAGTTTGTGACAAAGGACAAATTGATTGTAATAACCTATACCACACTACTAGCCTTTAGACTTATCTTCCTTATCAAATTTTCACTTAGAGGATCTATCCAAAGATTTAATTAAAAAAAAAACTGAGAATAAGCCTTCATATAGCAGGGAAAAGGATTTTTTTTTATCTTCCTACTCTTGGTGGAATTCTTGTTCTGTTGGGTTTTTGTTTTTTCTGTGTTTTCTTCGTTCTTATAATGGTAGAGTTTTTCCTTTATCAAGATTGATTTTTAAGTTATTTGCTGTATATGTTCTCGAAATTTTATCTGCCTGATTGTATACAATGTTACTTTCTTGAAACAAAATTTAATAAACTATATAAAAAAACAAAACATCTTGTTAATGACAAGGTGAAGAGTAGAATATCCAGACATATTCAAGATAACAGAAGGGGCACAAGTAATCCTGCAACTGTTTTATCCAGAAGGGCACAGCTAAATACACAATGCGTCAAACCTAGAAGCTAATGGACTACTGCTGCAGAACACCATTTTTTCTTTCATTTTTGAAAGCTAAGAACATTAACATTAGGCTGGAGCAGGAATGTTATCACCAATACAGAATGACTGGAAAAATGTTTCCTGGCTTAAAAATCTTGAATTCTACTGTAATATGCAGATGGTAGGTGATAATTTGGAATAGACCGCATGAATCCCGGAAGCCTTCCTGTCTTGTTTTTAATAGTACAGGCTGAATGTGGTATTGATTAATAGTGTAGAGCTGGCCTATTCAAATGGTGACCTATGGGCTACATGCAGCCGTAAAGCAACCTATTGAGTGGCCCAGCTCATGGTCCTGCCAAACATGCAGAGAAAAACCAGGAAAAATACATTTCAAGAGCCTTCTGAAATTCCTACACAAATTCCTACAGTAGTACAGACCATGAATGCAACACTCATTGTAGCCTAGCAATATTCAGCCCACAATGCAGCACGTTGTTGTGTGTCTAGAAGTGATGGTAGTAGTCTATAATACTGTGATGACCTTTTGAATCAGACACATAGAAGCTGTTTCTACAGGGGAATCGTCAAAATGCCAACTGGCTTATTTATCTTCTGTTCTGTGCTGTAAATGGTGCTGTACTGCTCCTTGTCTGAATCACGGGGACAGGTCAAAAAAAAAAAAAGGTACACTTCCTCTTCCTGCTCTTTTACCATTCGCTCCCCTCTTACCTTGATCCTGGCACTCAACTGTCTCTATGGAGATGTCCAGATCCCTCACAAAGTGCCCCAAGACTCTGCCTCCAACAACCCATGCAGTAACGAGAGACATCACAATGTTGACATAATTCAAATCTCGCATGTAGTGATTTAAAATGAACCTATGTTCCCTCAGTGCGCAGTAGATGTTGTACTGCTGTGTGTCAGTTACTGTTATCACTTGTTATGGGTTTTTGCGATGATAGCTTTGATAGCATTGATAGTTCTTTTTTATTCTGTTAAATGTAATTTGTGATGTGCTTTAGGTCGGGTTTATACTTCACACGACGCGATGCATGCTGCAGCAGACACTCCTGCTATGCAAGCGTTTTACTGTTTATACCTGTGCGCGTACTTTTCATAAATCTGGAGGAATCCAGCAGGTGGCACTGCGAGATATTATCACATGAGAACAGGTTCGGCTTCTCTGGGTTGTGAATTGCCAGGAACACCCATTAAATTCCAATGACACCATACCGTAATATCTCTGAAAAGGATGTTTAATGATTAAATCCATCAATCCAGGGATGTGTCCATTCCAGCAAGCTTTGGGCACGAGGCAGAAACAATCCCTGGACGGGGCCTCAGCTCATCACAAGGTGAATACAAGCACACACATACACTGTAGTCATTTTAGCGGCACCAAATCCCTAAATCTGCATATCTTTGGAAGGAAACCAGAGCAGGAAAACATGTAAACTCCAAGAAGGGAATACCAGTAACGTGATTCCCTGCGAGACAGCAGTGCTACTGCTCTGCCACCGAGTCACCCCCATGTGTGTAATTATTAACAGTATTCATTTTTTAAACGAAATTAATGATTTTTCTGTAAAATATAACATACATACTTTAATGCATTTCATCATGAAAGTGATATCAAGTACAAATCTAAAGATTCTAAATTTGCAGAGAGTTGTAATATCATAAATTTAATGTGTTCTATTGGGTGATCTATTGCTGCTTGCTGCTGCTGTCAGGTCAGGAGGAAGTCCAAGAAGCTCATAGCGATTAAAAACTGGGATGATGTTTACGATGGTCTGCTTTAATGATAAAGTAAACTACGAGCTTAAAGCCGAAATTTCCACTTTAATCGAAAAATACACGTTTTCACCATGTCCTTAATTTTTTTTCTCTGTGGCTCAAATACAGCGCTGTACATTATGTTGCTGCTGTGAAGTTGCAAAAAAAAAAAAAAAAAAGACGGCACAAAAGATGTTATGTGAGACTTTTAAAATGTATTGTGTCATTACGATTGGGAATATGTGACGCTTGAATATAAAAGCACCACGAATGCATCTGTATGTCCGCATTTTGCTCCATGACATCGAACCATTCATCAAACATCGAAGCACACACATCGATCCCGTAGGATCCGCATAGAGGCTTTCTGTCACATGTAGATGGTAAACAGAGACTCTGACGTCACATTCCAACTTTTATCACACTGTGCCCCCTGACTTTTTCCTGGTACTGCAACTCGCATATGAGTCGTGTTAATTTCTGAGGACCTGCTCAGAGGACACGTCAAATGAATGCTGGGAACGCGTGGCAGCCATGATTTGTACGCGTACGCGTTCTGAGCGTGAAGTATAAACGAGCCCTAAGTCATATATGACTAAATTATTTATTTCAAAAGGGAAACAAATATTACTGCTATATACTGTGTACTTTTTTTGATTTTATGCACTTTGAGATGTGCCTAGGTCAGATATGACTCATATAGTTATTATTTATTATTTTTTATAGTTGTTTAGATTTATTTCAAAAGTAGAAAATATATTGCTACTACCTCAGATTCTGTTCACTTATAGCTTTGTAATTGTTTTATGCACTTTTTGATGTGCCTATGTCAGATGTGAACACATTAAAAGGGAAACAATGAATAAACTTTACTTGTTTTTCAGTATATTCATTTGCGTTTGTTTAAAATTTGTCATTACCTGCTGCTTACTGGCTGCTGAAAATGTCTGGCCCCACTAAATTTCTTGGTTTGAAAATCTAGCCCAACTGAATTTCTAATTGAATAGCCCTGGTGTGGAGATTTTTTGTTGGTATAAATTAGAACTCCTAATACCAATTAATCATCATTTGACTGCCACAGCAGCAACAACAACATTTATTTATATAGCACATTTTCATACAGGCAGTGTAGCTCAAAGTATAAGGCAGCAAACATAAGCATTTTTGTTGACTATGCAATTTCCTTTGTGGCCAATATCAACCCTTCTTCAAATACAGTGCATCTGGAAAGTATTCACAGCGCATCACTTTTTCCTCATTTTGTTATGTTACAGCCTTATTCCAAAATGGATTAAATTCATTTTTTTCCTCAGAATTCTACACACAACACCCAATAATGACAACGTGAAAAAAGTTTTCTTGAGATTTTTGCAAATTTATTAAAAATAAAAACATTGAGAAAGCACATGTACATAAGTATTCACAGCCTTTGCCATGAAGCTCAAAATTGAGCTCAGGTGCATCCTGTTTCCCCTGATCATCCTTGAGATGTTTCTGCAACTTAATTGGAGTCCACCTGTGGTAAATTCAGTTGATTGGACATGATTTGGAAAGGCACACACCTGTCTATATAAGGTCCCACAGTTGACAGTTCATGTCAGAGCACAAACCAAGCATGAAGTCAAAGGAATTGTCTGTAGACCTCCGAGACAGGATTGTCTCGAGGCACAAATCTGGGGAAGGTTACAGAAACATTTCTGCTGCTTTGAAGGTCCCAATGAGCACAGTGGCCTCCATCATCCGTAAGTGGAAGAAGTTTGAAACCACCAGGGCTCTTCCTAGAGCTGGCTGGCCATCTAAACTGAGCGATCGGGGTAGAAGGGCCTTAGTTAGGGAGGTGACCAAGAACCCGACGGTCACTCTGTCAGAGCTCCAGAGGTCCTCTGTGGAGAGAGGAGAACCTTCCAGAAGGACAACCATCTCTGCAGCAATCCACCAATCAGGCCTGTATGGTAGAGTGGCCAGACGGAACCCACTCCTTAGTAAAAGGCACATGGCAGCCCGCCTGGAGTTTGCCAAAAGGCACCTGAAGGACTCTCAGACCATGAGAAAGAAAATTCTCTGGTCTGATGAGACAAAGATTGAACTCTTTGGTGTGAATTCCAGGCGTCACGTTTGGAGGAAACCAGGCACCGCTCATCACCAGGCCAATACCATCCCTACAGTGAAGCATGGTGGTGGCAGCATCATGCTGTGGGGATGTTTTTCAGTGGCAGGGACTGGGAGACTAGTCAGGATAAAGGGAAAGATGACTGCAGCAATGTACAGAGACATCCTGGATGAAAACCTGCTCCAGAGCACTCTTGACCTCAGACTGGGGTGACAGTTCATCTTTCAGCAGGACGACGACCGTAAGCACACAGCCAAGATATCAAAGGAGTGGCTTCAGGACAACTCTGTGAATGTCCTTGAGTGGCCCAGCCAGAGCCCAGACTTGAATCCGATTGAACATCTCTGGAGAGATCTTAAAATGGCTGTGCACCGACGTTTCCCATCCAACCTGATGGAGCTTGAGAGGTGCTGCAAAGAGGAATGGGCGAAACTGGCCAAGGATAGGTGTGCCACACTTGTGGCATCATATTCAAAAAGACTTGAGGCTGTAATTGCTGCCAAAGGTGCATCGACAAAGTATTGAGCAAAGGCTGTGAATACTTATGTACATGTGATTTCTGTTTTTTTATTTTTAATAAATTTGCAAAAACCTCAAGTAAACTTTTTTCACGTTGTCATTATGGGGTGTTGTGTGTAGAATTCTGAGGAAAAAAATTAATTTAATCCATTTTGGAATAAGGCTATAACGTAACAAAATGTGGAAAAAGTGATGCGCTGTGAATACTTTCCGGATGTACTGTAAATAATTCCATTAGGAAAGTGCTCCATGTCACAAATATTGCATTGTCTATGTGTGGTTCAATGAAAAGGAAGTTGCTTCACTTTAGGGCACCTTTAGAATGAGGTGGAATTGAAATTTGCAGCATGTATCTGTGCTTGAAATATCTGCAGGAAATGCATGATTCTGTTAAATCAGTATGGGACATTATCCCCAAGGAATGTTTCCAGGGCCGTGGTGATTCTGTGCCTCAAAGAATTCAATCTGTTTTGGAGGGAAACGGGGCCCTACATCCAGTATCTGTGTCAACTGAGTCTATAATACTGTGTAACACTAAAGCCAACATATAATTCTACTAGTGCTATACTTTGTTGCTCTTATAAAAGTAAGAGTTTGAGGAATAGGGTCACAATGCTAACTGGAAATAAAATGTCATAGGCATGACCAATAAGGAAATGAATCCAGTACCAAAAGCTCTTTAATAAATGAAGATTTGCGTCAGTTATGCACTTGTGATGATGATCTTCCATAATGTGGCAGCAGTTTGATCAGGATATAGGTGACTTCCATAGAAGTCTATAGGATTTTCATGTGTAAAATGCTTTGCCACACTGTAGAAAGAGGAAGGACAGAAGACAAGAATTGGGTTTTATGTCATTATAATCTTCAGTATTCTACATACATTAGATTGCATTCAAACAGAAATTAGAGGGGTAAGAAACAATGAGGCCATAAATAACTTATAGCCCAGAACTTATTTTGTTGAGTAACTGTTATATAAAACATATTTTGTATCATATTATATGCACAAAAATGGTATTCAGTGTTGTTGTCCTGTACAGTATCTTCAGAGTTAATTTTATCTGTTAGGTAATACCAGACTTAGCCATTTCTTATGCAGAGTTTTCACGTTGCCATTTTGCCTTCTTGTTTTTTCAGTGCCTACTCTAGTTTTCACCTTCATCACAAATATATATGTTAGATTAATTCTAAAATAGGTAGGTGTGAGGTAGTGTGCCATTAGATGTAATTGAACCTTGTTCAGAATCAGAATTCCTTCTTGCCTTGCTCCGATATCACTGAGTTAGCCAGTAGTCCCTTGTAAAGGAATTCATTCATGAATTCTACCTTTTTTTTTTTTTTTACTTTTTACTTTTTTCATGATCTGATAAAATTGTTTGTGAGATTTGTGAGAGCATAGACAAACTATATCTGGGATCTCCAAGGTGAGTGCCAGCCAGAGTTCCCTCTAAGGAGTGCACAATGAAATGAGAAATCCAGTCCAACCAAAATTTTTGTGAAAGTTTCAAGAGGAAGGAGAGCTCAATGCCCCTTCTCCAGAAATCAATTAGTAAAAGTTGGGATGTCTGGAAAGCCCATAGTGACCTTTTGCACCTTGCGAACATTAATCATGGATACATTGGCTGTTATTTGCTTGGAAGTAAGGCTGTCAAGTTAGTGAAATATTAAAATATGAATAATACATTTATAATAATACATTAATAATTAATGTATATTCGAACACAGGTTAAATATCCTGGGTGGCACCAATATGGTTTTACCATATGTGCTATTTTTTGTTTTAATATTTTTTACTTTTTTGCTTGTTTTGTGCCTGCAAAGCTTAATGTTTTTGACCTCTACGCTGTTGCTTAAAGGAAACAAGTAAAAGCCCTTCAAATGAATATGACCCTTGGAAACACAGCCCTCCACAAACATTCAGCAGCCACCTAATCAGCAGACTAAATGTGAAATTGAAAGTTGGCTGAGATAGCAAATTAAACATTGCAAACATTGAAAAGTCTTTTTTAAATTGTGAATTAGCCTACTGCACCCATTACCACTATTGTATATAAGATATACATATCCCAACCACCCTGGGCTTACTAATTGTAAAATGTATTTTTGCTGATATATCATTTGCCAGAGCTGGGTTGATTACTTTCTGGGTCACATTATTTACCTTGAAAAAAATCCACTTGTAGCTTGCTGCATTCATCTGCTATTGGGAATTTTTAATCATTTTTAATAACTTGCTTTACCACATCTTTCTAAACACATGAATTTCAGGTATGCATTTTAGAGGGGAACAAAATCATGGCTGATGATTTTTTGGTTGACGTGCACAAAAGAGTTAAGATTAACTCTTGTTTTTTGTGAAAAGAAAAACTGAATAAGGGTTATTTATTTCAGAGATCCCAATGAATTAAAATTAATGCAATTTATTTAAAAAGAAAACAATAACAGTGTGGTTAGAGGTTGAGAGTTATCGTGCTGAATGAATATACAATGCAGTATGTTGCGGCCACAAACAGCCATACATCCTTCTCTTGGCATCAAAGCCCAAAAGCAGTGTTGTCTCATCAAAGACTGGACCTGCAAATATTGCTACAGGTCAGACATGTATTTCAGAATTTTTTTCCAGATACTATTATCTATCTATACTTTATTAAACCAGATTAGTACATTTTAAAGCTTTTTTATGATAGCATAGGACCCATACTGTTTTTGTATGTGTAATATTTAAAAACTGATATTTTCTTGATATTTGCCAGTTATAGTGAACATATGCATCTACAGTATAAGGAAATGTACACATTTGTTAATTTCTGATCACAAGTAGTTAGCCTTTGGGTAGTCTTGTAGCAAATTACAATGAAAGTGAAGTATTTTTAATTCCCTATTTCTCTGTATGTTAGAAAACGTATGAAGTGAGGAACTGATGGATGGATTAATTATCTTTGAGTGAAACTGCATCTCTTATTGAATTCTTTCTTGGTCAAGCTTAGGTAAAACATAATACTGTAAATAACTCAGCACTTTTTGCCTGACTAGTCTAAATTGGCCTTGCATGTGTGTGTAATGATGTATGCATCTATGTGCTCTGCAGTGAACTAGGATTATTTTCCATTTTGCCTCCAGTGCTGCCAGTGTAGTAAAAAAAATTCAGTTCCTGTTTTTTCTGCACATTTCTTGAAATGTAAGGCAAGATATGACAAGAAGTAGTATCTATCTATCAGCTCTATTCTCAACTATACTTGCCATCATATGTCAACTGTGCAGCTTCATAAAATGCTGTTGAGTGTATTCATTTGGAAATTCTTGTTTATTTTTTCATTGGTGCAGCAGGTGATTTTTCATTTTATCATTTTTTACTAGCATAAGGCTACTTTTAAATTAAATTATGAACGATGACTCAGTGAATTAAGTATTAGTAGTAGTATTAATAGTAAAGTCAATTATGCAGAATTCAACATACATGCAATGTGCCAACACTCTGTTGTGCCATGATAAACAAGAGTGTGTTAAAAATAAGAATCCTATGTATGGGGAAAATCCACAATGAAATCTGGAAAAAGAGTGTTAGATTACTTTACCATTATTACATTTTTAGAAAATATCTTCCAGATAAGATTTTCTATTTTACCTTCCAGGTACTTTTACTATACACGTTTAACACTGAATTAATATTTGTTCATTACAATACCTAGCTGACAATTTTTTTTCCTCTCTGGTCTGATATGTTTGTTCTTCTATACTTCTAGTAGCAGTAGAATATTTGTTACAGTGGCTTATTTTATCATAAAATGACTTTTTGCTAATTTTAATCTTTCCCTAATGCTTTCAAAGTTCTGCATCATATAGCTTTTAGCATGCATGTTTTTAGTTAATCTTTCTCTACATTTATTGAACTTTAGCAAAACTTAGAAGTTGTTATACTATTATGTACTGTATACAGTGGTGCAGTGATAGTGATGAACTGGCGCCCTCTGCAGAGATTGTTCCAGCCTCCCGCAAGATGCCTGCTGTGCCGTGCGCGACCTTCAATGAAATAATTTACTGCAGCAGTACTGTCTCTTTCAAACATACTAACCCCCAATTCCTGTCCTTACTTTTCTTTCTCCAAGTAACTAATCTCCACACAATCAGCTCTGTAATAGATGTAAAGCCATCTGTAAGCTTAGAATGTTGATTCTTCAAAACCTTTAAGGAACATTGAAATATCTTCTAAGTACATGTTTAATTATTCTATCCATCTATCCATCCGGGGTCACGCCAGCCCCAGCAAGCATACAGCACAAGGCAGGGACAATTTCTGAACAGGGCACCAGCTAGTCGCTACCGCTGTCCACCGTGTCCTCACATGTTTAATTATTAACAATATAGACTTTTAAATGATGTTAAAATTTTATCTGTATAGTGTAATAAACATACTTTGCTGCATTTCATCTTAAAAATGATATCATGAGCTCCAAGAAGATAGCGCTTGGAAATCTAAATCAACTTAGAAGCCAGTCATCATCATATGTAAATACGCTCTTTATAAAGTGGCTCAACTGCAATATTATAATTGTATAGCAAGTTTACAGTGAGGTAATTGTACTTATAAGTACAAACAGTTCTACCAGGAGCACTTGATGGACTGATTGAGTGTGTTTATATTTCTTGGGATGAAACTGTTTCTGAACTGCGAGGTCAGTACAGGAATGGCTCTGAAGCGTTTGCTGTATGGGAGAAGTTCAAATAGACTGTGCACATGGCTGAGGCAGCGTGTGCTTGTTGCTGTATACCGATAATTCTCTTTCCGATCAGCTGCTGTAGAGCTATGATTCCACATTCAGATACAGTGGAATAAATACTCCAAGAGGTGCAGTGAGAGTAACAACACTATAGCATTTGGAACAGTTTGGCCATTCCGTGGACCATTATATTGTTATAGGTTAATTACAATCAGATGCCTTAAACTAATAAACGATATGCGGTTAATTTCAGTTTATTTGATAAAACCACGTCAGAGATGTGGATCTAAAAAAGAAAGGGAAACCACACTGGAGCAATAGCACTGCTTTGACGCTGGGTGCTGCCAGTTTATAAAACCGAGCGGAGAACTTGCATACACCAGGGATAAAGCTGGCATGAAAACGTGTGTGGCTTTATGCCAAGTTTTGTTTTTATACATCACGATGTGAGCATGGTTTATACATGAGGCCCCTGGTCTGGATATTCAAATTAACCTTGGTACAGACTGTGTCTGTTCCTAACAAATATTACAGTTCTTTTAATTGTTTTGCATTTGTAAACATCACATAGCATTCTTAACTCTTAATTGTGTTTAATAAGAATAATTAAATGAGAAGAAGTATAAAATGTTGCATTTCTGATATGTATGTATTGTATCTATATCTTTATTAAAGATTAGAATTTAGATAAGTTTATTTTTATTATTAATTTGCAAAAACATAAAAAATGGCAAGCTAAATAGTGTTTAACTGTGCTGTCTCACCACTGAAGAGTATGAGTTGGGGCAAAGGTTTTTGTTTATTATTTTTATTTTTACTTTTTTCATTGAGTTTGTGTGTCTCTTATCTTACTGGACATATGTGAGTTTTCCTTCTGTATGTCAAAAACACAAGTTAGTTTACTAGATGATGTAGAATTGGTGTGGGTATGTGCAGATAAGATCACTTTGAGATGAACATACTCTCATGCATCTTAAATACCTCCAAAACACTTCCTTCTCATTTCACATTTCTCAGTCTGTTTTATGTATACAGCTCTGGTCTCTCTTGCTTCTTTTTTCTGCTTCCTTCTGGGAGCCTGAAACCCAAACTCTTTTTTCCAAACTTCAAAAACAATTTATTCTCTGACCCGAGCTGGCTTTAAACCTCCCACTGGCATTTCTGAAGAGCATTCTTTCTTTGACAACAGTAACTTTCTCTTCTTACCCCTTATGTGGCCCTGTATCATAGGTTTTTTGAAGCCTTAAAATACCCGCATCTCCTTAGAATCTTTCCTACTGCCTTTTTCTTAAAGTTCCCAGTCTCTACACCTGGGTTTGTATCCTGGCACCCATCAGCAAGGAGATCTTCATTTCTTTTGAAAAACCTGCTTGACATTTATTTATTAATCAAAGGGTCTAGTACATTTACCATTGGCTGATACTGTATGTATTTTTTGTTGTGGTTTTAGGAGAATTGCCACTTTTTTTTTACTGGATGCTACTGTTTCTCTTTCTTGTACCCTTAGGAAAAGCATGTTTAATGTTTGCCGCCTACATGGCAATGCCCTTCTTCTTGCATTGGTTTGTCAATTTGCTTCCTCATTTCTAATGTCGGTTTACCTGTACCATACTGGTTCCATCTATGAGACAGGTAGTTCCATAATCAATAGGTAAGAAGTGAAAGTCTAACATGCTTTCAAAAAGCACTGTCATTTTATTATGTTTTGTGTTTTACTAAAAAGGTGGTTTGAGTATAATTGAATGTTATTTGTAGTTTTCTAAAGCTGTATTTTAATAGGAAATATACAGAAATGCATGGCTATTGCTGGAATGTGTTACCGTACAGTATAACTTTAAAAAATCCAGTTATTATGAATGCAGCTTTTTATCTACAGTATTTCAAGTCAATTAAACAAAATACTGAACCAGTTACAATACGTTTACACACCTTGTTAATTCTATTGAGAACCACAACATGAAAAAATAAGCTCAATGTGCAGAGAATATTGACAGAGTAGAAACAATTTCCATAGTTTGTAAGATGGTGTGTCCCAATATTTACAAGTTTGTATTTTGGGTGCTCTTGTACTTTTAACAACTAATTCACAAATTCTCACCAGGATTTTAAGTGCTGTATTTAACTATTGTGCAAATTTATAGTGCACAGCTAGGCTATCAGTTACTTGCAAATAAAGTATTCTTCTGTGTGGAGCTTGCACAAATCTTGATTTCGTCAAGTTTAAATTATAACTTCAGTCCATGTTCCTTTAAGAATAAATGACTCCAGAAGTCATAACCAAATCTTGCAACACAAGGTGCATTTTTATAGTACAGTGATCCCTCGCTATATCGCGCTTCGCCTTTCGCGGCTTCACTCCATCGCGGATTTTATATGTAAGCATATTTAAATATATATCGCGGATTTTTCGCTGCTTCGCGGGTTTCTGAGGACAATAGGTCTTTTAATTTCTGGTACATGCTTCCTCAGTTGGTTTGCCCAGTTGATTTCATTGGCAGATGGCTGAGAAGCTATCCAGCTTACTTTCTCTCTTCCTCTCTCTCTCTCTCTCTCTTGCGCTGACGTAGGGGGGTGTGAGCAGGGGGGCTGTGTGCAGCTGCTTCCTGAAGGACAGGCTGCACGGAGCTTCGCATACTTAAAAGCTCAAAGGGCACGTATTGATTTTCTGTGTCTCTCTCTCTCTCTCTTCCTGCTCCTGACAGAGGGGGTGTGAGCTGCCGCCTTCAACAGCTTTGTACCGGCGGTGCTTCGCATACTTAAAAGCCAAAAAGCCCTATTGATTTTTTTTTTGACTGCTTGCTTTGCACTCCTTTGAAAAGGAAGATATGTTTGCATTCTTTTAATTGTGAGACAGAACTGTCATCTCTGTCTTGTCAAGGAGCACAGTTTAAACTTTTGAAAAAGAGACAAATGTTTGTTTGCAGTGTTTGAATAACGTTCCTGTCTCTCTACAACCTCCTGTGTTCCTGCGCAAATCTGTGACCCAAGCATGACAATATAAAAATAACCATATAAACATATGGTTTCTACTTCGCGGATTTTCCTATTTCGCGGGTGGCTCTGGAACGCAACCCCCGCGATGGAGGAGGGATTACTGTATATGTTAAAGAGCTTCTGAAACAAATGTTAACTTTTCAGAATTTGTAAAAGTCTAAATTTCTTCATTAAAGTAGTTCATTATATTGTTAATTTTCAGTAATATACAGTGGTGTGAAAAACTATTTGCCCCCTTCCTGATTTCTTATTCTTTTGCATGTTTGTCACACAAAATGTTTCTGATCATCAAACACATTTAACCATTAGTCAAATATAACACAAGTAAACACAAAATGCAGTTTGTAAATGGTGTTTTTTATTATTTAGGGAGAAAAAAAATCCAAACCTACATGGCCCTGTGTGAAAAAGTAATTGCCCCCTGAACGTAATAACTGGTTGGGCCACCCTTAGCAGCAATAACTGCAATCAAGCGTTTGTGATAACTTGCAATGAGTCTTTTACAGCGCTCTGGAGGAATTTTGGCCCACTCATCTTTGCAAAATTGTTGTGATTCAGCTTTATTTGAGGGTTTTCTAGCATGAACCGCCTTTTTAAGGTCATGCCATAGCATCTCAATTGGATTCAAGTCAGGACTTTGACTAGGCCACTCCAAAGTCTTCATTTTGTTTTTCTTCAGCCATTCAGAGGTTGATTTGCTGGTGTGTTTTGGGTCATTGTCCTGTTGCAGCACCCAAGATCGCTTCAGCTTGAGTTGACGAACAGATGGCCGGACATTCTCCTTCAGGATTTTTTGGTAGACAGTAGAATTCATGGTTCCATCTATCACAGCAAGCCTTCCAGGTCCTGAAGCAGCAAAACAACCCCAGACCATCACACTACCACCACCATATTTTACTGTTGGTATGATGTTCCTTTTCTGAAATGCTGTGTTCCTTTTACGCCAGATGTAACGGGACATTTGCCTTCCAAAAAGTTCAACTTTTGTCTCATCAGTCCACAAGGTATTTTCCCAAAAGTCTTGGCAATCATTGAGATGTTTCTTAGCAAAATTGAGACGAGCCCTAATGTTCTTTTTGCTTAACAGTGGTTTGCGTCTTGGAAATCTGCCATGCAGGCCGTTTTTGCCCAGTCTCTTTCTTATGGTGGAGTCGTGAACACTGACCTTAATTGAGGCAAGTAAGGCCTGCAGTTCTTTAGACGTTGTCCTGGGGTCTTTTGTGACCTCTTGGATGAGTCGTCTCTGCGCTCTTGGGGTAATTTTGGTCAGCCAGCCACTCCTGGGAAGGTTCACCACTGTTCCATGTTTTTGCCATTTGTGGATAATGGCTCTCACTGTGGTTCGCTGGAGTCCCAAAGCTTTAGAAATGGCTTTATAACCTTTACCAGACTGATAGATCTCAATTACTTCTGTTCTCATTTGTTCCTGAATTTCTTTGGATCTTGGCATGATGTCTAGCTTTTGAGGTGCTTTTGGTCTACTTCTCTGTGTCAGGCAGCTCCTATTTAAGTGATTTCTTGATTGAAACAGGTGTGGCAGTAATCAGGCCTGGGGGTGGCTACGGAAATTGAACTCAGGTGTGATACACCACAGTTAGGTTATTTTTTAACAAGGGGGCAATTACTTTTTCACACAGGGCCATGTAGGTTTGGATTTTTTTTCTCCCTAAATAATAAAAACCATCATTTAAAAACTGCATTTTGTGTTTACTTGTGTTATATTTGACTAATGGTTAAATGTGTTTGATGATCAGAAACATTTTGTGTGACAAACATGCAAAAGAATAAGAAATCAGGAAGGGGGCAAATAGTTTTTCACACCACTGTAGCTAACACTGTAGTTACAAATGGCAGCAATATGGTAATTAACCTAAGATTTCTGAACTTTGCAGTGTTTAATTATCTAGCAGTCTCTTATCCAATCAAAAATAGAGCAGCTGGTTGTAAACTGAATTGTTTTTTTTATTTTTATTTATTTTATTATACTTTATTAATTGTAAACTTATTAAACTGAATGTATGCTGGAGGTAACCAATTACAATACAATGTCTTTTGAAGGTGAAGGTAAACAGTTTGCTTTATATATAGCAGTCATAAAAATCCAATGTTCTGTTTAATGATATTTATTTCTACACATTGACTGTTTAAAATAGTTTTAATCAGAACTGAATTTAACTTAAGCCAAGTATTAATCTGAGTTGTTGGTGAATAAGCAAGTGGAAAAACTATTTCTGCTTTAGTGCTGCTGCAGTATGTAGCATAATAATTACTGGTTTAGGTTTTTGTTTGGATTTCTTTTTAATTCCTTGTGTCCAGAAGCATCCTTTTTATTTCTGTTGAACTGAGTTAAACTAGACGCACATTATTTCTGAAAGCAAGCTGGCTGCTATTAATTGTGTTATGAATAACTTCTTCCTCCTGACAATCTAATGCTTAATCTTTCTCAGACTTACTGAGCCTGAGAACTGGAGGCGAGAGTCTCTTCCACTTTTCAAGGGTTGCTCTATTTTTGCAACAGAAGATATCTCTCTAATGGCATTTGATCATGGCTGAATCTACCATCAGGGTGACTCAGGTCTGCAACATGTGGCCCTGTCCACAAAGGGGCCTTTGCATATGCGAGAAAAGAAAATGCCTAATAACAGGAAAGGTCCAAGTTTTCACAAACAGAAACTCACAACAACATCCTACCCCACTTTGACTTTTTTGATTATAAATCAGTCCAATCAAACCTAAATAACAAGCTTTTTAAGAAAAAATTATGAGTGGATAGGACACAATCAGATCAGATGTCTTACAGGTAGCTTCTATGAGATTGTATATTTTTGTTACCATGCTAAAAAAGAGAAAATGGATAATCATTGAAAGTAAGAGACTGGTGGTGCAGCGAAAGGTAAAGTTATAGTGAGAAGCAAAAGATGCTCTTTTGCTGAAATTGTACCGATACTGACATTTGTAGCTTAAAAAATCTTAAACGATGATTTGTGTCTGTAAACTTAAAAAAAAAAAAAAAACTTTTTGGTTAAAAAGTTTAAATGTGTCATTTTTCCTGGATTGGAATTCACTGAGATTTTGGGGGTCACAAACTAAGAGCACTAGACAAAACTGTGGTGAAAATGCATACAACAAATGTGTCCACGTTCAAGTCATTGCGTCACCTTTACTGTTGGGTGTTCCCAATTCATGCTTACCCTAGCACCTATAAAATTGTTTTTCCAGCAGCATAGCTTGTGGTTTGCTTTTTCCATCTAAGAGAGTCACTGTTAGGAAAATGTAGGAATTCAATTTAGTGGTAATTGTGTGGACACATACAAAAACCAATGACATGTGCATTAAAATGTTACTTATTTTAAATCTGTGTTTCAAGTGTCTTTGTGATGACATGTCTGCTTCATCCAAAGAAAGATATGTCTAACTTAATCATCACCTGCAACAGTTAAACAAAATAATTACACTTTATAAAAGGTATTGAGTATCTTCTTCTTCTCTCAGCTGCTTCCGTTAGGGGTTGAAACAGTGGATCATCTTCTTCCATATCTTCCTGTCCTTTGTGTCTTGCTCTGTTACACCCATCACCTGCATATCCTCTCTCACCACATCCATAAACCTTCTCTTAGGCCTTCCTCTTTTTGCCTGGCAGCTTTATTCTTAACATCCTTTTCCTAATATATCCAGCACCTCTCTTCTGCACATGTCCAAACCAACGCAGTCTCGCCTGTCTGACTTTGTCTCCAAACCGTCCAACCTGACCTGACCCTCCAATGTACTCATTTCTAATCCTATCCATCCTCATCACACACAATGCAAATGTTAGCATCTTTAACTCTGCCACCTCCAGCTCTGTCTCCTGTTTTATGGTCAGTGCCACCATCTCCAACCCATATAATATACAGTAGCTTTTCTCACTACTGTCTTGTATACCTTCCCTTTCACTCTTGCTGATACCGGTCTGTCACAAATTACTCCTGAAACTCTTCTCCACCCATTCCACCCTGCCCACACTCTCTTTTTCATCTCTCTTTCACAATCCCCGTTACTCTGTACTATTGATCCTAAGTATTTAAACTCACCCACCTTTGCCAACTCTACTCCCTGCATCCTCACCATTCCACTGACCTCCCTCTCATTTACACACATGTATTCTGTCTTGTGCACACTGACCTTCATTCCTCTCCTCTCTAGAGCATATCTCCACCTCTCCAGGGTCTCCTCAACCTGCTCCCTACTCTCGCTACAGATCACAATGTCCCAAGTAAACATCATAGTCCACGGGGACTCCTTTCTAATCTCGTCTGTCAACCTGTCCCATCACCATTGCAAACATGAAAGTCATTGAGTATAATGTGGTGCTATTCATTTTGGTTTTGTGTTTTATCTGTATTTGTGCAAGTGTTTCTTTATTCATTGTATTATGTTTTAAAATATCTTTCTAGTACATAATTAATAATAATAAAATAATAATTCTGTACATTTATATAGCCCTTTTCTCAACAACAAATATTTTGGATGTAAATATTTTCTGCATAGAACACTAAACAAACATATACAAATACAAAGAATTACATAGAATACATTAAAAAATAAACCAGAGTAAAATAACAATAACACATACATAAAATATCCTCAGCATCTGAACAGAGAAGTAAACTGAAAGAAGCATCTGAAGGAAAAGCCTTCCTGAGCAGATGAGTTTTAAGTTGTCTTTTAAAAAAATGAATTGAATCATCCAAACTAATTAATTTCGGGAGGTCATTCCAAAGTCTGGGCGTATACAGCTGAAAACACTGTCACTCATAGAGTGCAGGGCAGTGTATTACACAACAAGATTACCAGAATCAAAGGACCTTAGTGGGCAAACAGGGGCATAGTGATGGAGAAGGTCACTGATGTAGTCCGGTGCAAAGCCATTTAAAGCTTTTTAGGTTATTAATAGAATTTTATATTCAATCCTATAAGACACGGGGAGCCAGTGAAGCCAAAGTAGGATAGGTATTTTGTACTCACTGTTGCTGGTTTGTGTAAGGACTCAAGCAACAGAGTTTTGTATCAACTGGAGCTGTGATATAAGATTAGAAACAGCACCAGCAGGTAGGGAGTTACAATAATCTATGTGGGATATGATAAAAACATGGACAAGGGGAGGATGAGCAAACGTGGGATTTTACGGTGGTGGAAGTAAGAAGCCTCCTATGACGAATGAAAACTTTGGACGGCGTTTTCCCTTGCCCGGATGCGGGTCACCGGGGCCCCCCTCTGGAGCCAGGCCTGGAGGTGGGGCTCGATGGCGAGCACCTGGTGGCCGGGCCTGCACCCATGGGGCTCGGCCGGGCACAGCCCGAAGAGGCAACGTGGGTCCCCCGTCCCATGGGCTCACCACCTATGAGAGGGGTCAAGGAGGTCGGGTGCAGTGTGAGTTGGGTGGTGGCCGAAGGCGGGGACCTTGGCGGTCCAATCCTCGGCTACAGAAGCTGGCTCTTGGGACGTGGAATGTCACCTCTCTGAAGGGGAAGGAGCCTGAGCTAGTGCGCGAGGTTGAAAGGTTCCGGCTAGATATAGTCGGACTCACCTCGACGCACAGCTTGGACTCTGGAACCAATCTCCTTGAGAGGGGCTGGACTCTCTACCACTCTGGTGTTGCCCCCGGTGAGAGGCGCAGAGCGGGTGTGGGTATACTTATTGCCCCCCGACTTGGAGCCTGTTCATTGGGGTTTACCCTGGTAGATGAGAGGGTAGCCTCCCTCCGCCTTCAGGTGGGGGGATGGGTCCTAACTGTTGTTTGTGTTGTTCGGAGTACCCACCCTTTTTGGAGTCCCTGGAGGGGGTGCTAGAGGGCATACCTTCTGGGGACTCCCTCGTTCTGCTGGGAGACTTCAATGCTCATGTGGGCAATGACGGTGAGACCTGGAAGGGCGTGATTGGGAGGAATGGCCCCCCGATCTGAACCCAAGCGGTGTTTTGTTACTGGACTTCTGTGCTCATCACGGATTGTCCATAACGAACACCATGTTCAAGCATAGGGGTGTTCATATGTGCACTTGGCACCAGGACACCCTAGGCCTCAGTTCGATGATCGACTTTGTGGTCGTGTCATCAGACTTGCGGCCACATGTCTTGGACACTCGGGTGAAGAGAGGGGCGGAGCTGTCAACTTATCACCACCTGGTGGCGAGTTGGCTTTGATGGTGGGGGAGGATGCTGGTCGGGCCTGGTAGGCCTAAACGTGTTGTGAGGATCTGCTGGGAACGTCTGGCAGAGCCCCCTGTCAGAAGTAGCTTCAACTCCCATCTCCGGCAGAACTTCGACCACATCCCGAGGGAGGTGGGGGACATTGAGTCCAAATGGGCCATGTTCCGTGCCTCTATTGTTGAGGCAGCTGACCGGAGCTGTGGCCGTAAGGTGGTCGGTGCCTGTCGTGGCGGCAATCCCCGAACCCGCTGGTAGACACCGGCGGTGAGGAATGCCGTCAAGCTGAAGAAAGAGTCCTACAGGACCCTTTTGTCCTGTGGGACTCTGGAGGCAGCTGATAGGTACCAGCAGGCCAAGCGGAATGCGGCTTTGGTGGTTGCTGAGGCAAAAACTCGGGCGTGGGAGGAGTTTGGGGAGGCCATGGAGAACGACTTTCAGACGGCTTCGAGGAGATTCTGGTCCACCGTCCGGCGTCTCAGGAGGGGGAAGCAGTGTAGTGTCAACACTATATATGGTGGTGATGGTGCGCTGCTGACCAGGACTCAGGACGTTGTGGGTCGGTGGGGGGAGTACTTCGAAGACCTCCTCAATCCCACTAACATGCCTTCCAATGAGGAAGCAGAGCCTGGGGACTCAGAGGTGGGCTCCCCCATCTCTGGGACTGAGGTCACCGAGGTGGTCAAAAAACTCCTTGTTGGCAGGGCCCCAGGGGTGGATGAGATACGCCCGGAGTTCCTCAAGGCTCTGGATGTTGTAGGACTGTCTTGGTTGACACGCCTCTGCAACATCGCATGGACATCAGGGACAGTGCCTCTGGATTGGCAGACCAGGGTGGTGGTCCCCCTCTTTAAGAAAGGGGACCGGAGTGTGTGTTCCAACTACAGAGGGATCACACTCATCAGCCTCCCTGGAAAAAATCTATTCAGGGGTCCTGGAGAGGAGGGTCCGTCGGATAGTCGAGCCTCGGATTCAGGAGGAACAGTGTGGTTTTCGTCCTGGTCGCGGAACAGTGGACCAGCTCTACACCCTTAGCAGGGTCCTGGAGGGTGCATGGGAGTTTGCCCAACCAGTCTACATGTGTTTTGTGGACTTGGAAAAGGCATTCGACTATGTCCCTCGGGAAACCTGTGGGGGGTACTCCGAGAGTATGGGGTACCGGACCCCCTGATAAGGGCTGTTCGGTCCCTGTACGATCGGTGCCAGAGCTTGGTCCGCATTGCCGGCAGTAAGTCGAACCCGTTTCCAGTGAGAGTTGGACTCCGCCAGGGCTGCCCTTTGTCACCGATTCTGTTCATAACTTTTATGGACAGAATTTCTAGGCGCAGCCAGGGTGTTGAGGGGGTCCGGTTTGGTGGACTCAGGATTGGGTCACTGCTTTTTGCAGATGATGTTGTCCTGTTTGCTTCATCAGGTCGTGATCTTCAGCTCTCTCTGGATCTGTTCGCAGCCGAGTGTGAAGCGGCTGGGATGGGAGTCAGCACCTCCAAATCCGAGACCATGGTCCTCAGCCGGAAAAGGGTGGAGTGCCCTCTCAGGGTTGGTAGCGAGATCCTGCCCCAAGTGGAGGAGTTCAAGTATCTCGGCGTCTTGCTCACGAGTGAGGGAAGAATGGAGTGTGAGATCGACAGGCGGATCAGTGCGGCATCCACAGTGATGCGGGCTCTGCATCGGTCTGTCGTGGTGAAAAAGGAGCTGAGCCGTAAGGCAAAGCTCTCAATTTACCAGTCGATCTATGTTCCTACCCTCACCTATGGTCATGAGCTATGGGTAGTGACCGAAAGAACGAGATCGCGAATACAAGCGGCTGAAATGAGTTTCCTCCGCAGGGTGTCTGGGCTTTCCCTTAAAGATAGGGTGAGAAGCTCAGTCATCCGGGAGGGGCTCAGAGTAGAGCCGCTGCTCCTCCGCATCGAGAGGAGTAAGATGAGGTGGCTCGGGCATCTGATCAGGATGCCTCCTGGACACCTCCCTGGTGAGGAGTTCCGGGCATGTCTAACCGGGAGGAGGCCCCGGGGAAGACCCAGGACACGCTGGAGGGACTATGTCTCTCGGCTGGCCTGGGAACGCCTTGGGATTCTCCTGGAAGAGCTAGAAGAAGTGGCCGGGGAGAGGGAAGTCTGGGCATCTCTGCTCAAGCTGCTGCCCCCGCGACCTGACTTTGGATAAGCGGAAGAGGATGGATGGATGGAAGTAAGAAAGTTTCTTAATCTGGTTTATATGGGTGGAATAAGAAAGGGGGAAAATAAAAAATGACACCAAGATTCCTTGCATAGAAGGTCTAATGAGATCACCATCAAGTGTAACTGAAAGGATCTCATTTAATTAAGTTGCACTTTAGTGCTAATTTCGGCTCAGTTTTGTTGCAGTTTAATTTTAAAGATATATGCTCTATCCTGGTTTTAATTTCACTGAGGCAAGTTGTGAGCTGAGAAAGCTCTGATGAATTTTCGCTTTTAACATTGAAATAAAGTTGAGTGTCATCTGTATAAAAATGATAACCCAGTCCAAACTACAAATAATATGGCTAAGGGGAAACATACAGTATAGATATAGAAGAGCACAGGGCTGAGGACCGAGCCCTGAGGAACTCCTTGTGTGAGTAGTGCTGAGCTGGATCTGCTGTTGCCAAAACTAACAAACTCTTGCCTATTAGTCAGATAGGACTTAAAACACTGCAGGGCAGTGCCAGAGATACCTAACCTGTTCTAATTTCTGTAAAGTAGAATGTCTGACATTGTCAATGCTTCACTGAGGTATAACAGAATTAATATGTTGGTTTGTCCAGAGTCTGCACCTATAAGCAAATCATTGGGTAGCTATAAGCAAATCATTGGGTTGCCGAAGTAGAGTAGTTTCACAGCTGCGCTGTGCTCTGAAACCTGACTAAAAGGGTTCCATCAAATTATTAGAAGTTATGTAATTGGTGAGTTGGGAGGGTAAAACACGCTCAAGAACTCTGGACAGAAAAGATAAGTGAGTGATAGGCCGAAAATTGTTAAGAGTGTCAGCATCAAGACCAGACTTTTTTAACACTGGGGTTACAAAAGCAATTTTAAAAGTGTCTGGTACAAAGCTAGTGTCAAAGAATGTATTTATTATTGTTGTAACAGTCAGGATTATGGCATGAAGGCAGGATTTAAGAAATGTGGTGGGAATGGCATCCAGTACACAAGCAGTTTGCTTTATCTTACAAAGCAGGTCATTAACAAATGCAGATGTGACTGGTGAAAATTTAGAAAAGGAACTGTTTGGAGTGGGAAGACAGGGAAAGGTATAAGTGGATGATGGATTTGTTAGTTCAATCATTTAAATCTTTAATTTTAATGAAGGAAAAATTGGAGGATTTTTTTCACAGACTTCAGCAGAAGAGGTAATTGGGCTAGATGCAGGTTAAAGTAGTTTATTAATTACAGAGAACAAAACCCTCGGGTTATCATGGTCACTTTCTATTATTCGGCCATAATGTGTGTGCAGTTAGTGCATCTCTTTAAACCTTTGATGACCAGAGAAGGCCTGGATATGTGCAGTGAGGTCAGTATTATGAAACATTCTCTCAATGCATTGGTCATCTGCTTTCATAGACCATTGTTCTGAATTATACCTGTACACAAACACTTAAAGGAGCAAAACATTTGTTTTGAAGGAGCTGTTTCATCTAGTGCTGAATGAAGGGCTGAGTTATAGCAGTCAACAAAGCTGACTAGTATCGATAGAATAGGGGAAGACAGAAAAAGATCATAAATGGATCCAGCAGGGATAGATGACATAAGGTTTTTAAGGTTTCTGAAAGAAATTTGACGTTTACAGGTAAGAGGAGGGTGAGGTAATGAGACAGTAAAAAGTACAGCTTTATGACCAGAGAGTCCCAGATTACTGCTATATTACCAACAGATAAGCCATATGTGCAGAATAGGTCTAATAAATGACCACGAGAGTAGGTAGGAAAATCAACATGCTGCACCATGTCAAAACAGTCCAGTAAGGGCAGGAATTCATTCCTCAGTTTACAGGTAGGAATGTCAATATGGATGTTGAAATCGCCAAGAAGAATGACTCTCTGGGAAAGGGAGTTTAAGTGGATTAATTTGTAACGGCCGAACCCTTTACCCAGCCGGCAGCTATACCTCCAAGACCTGTGGCCTGGATAATTTACTGAGATGAATCTAACTATCAAGCCATACCTCTAACAAATTACACTTTTCCCCCACAATCGACGATGTAAATATAAGCATGCAAAAAGCAGATGATGTAAAAATAAACTGATTAAATGTATTAAATAAAACCACAAGACAAATGCAATAATAGAAACATATAAATATCCCTCCACCACATCAACAATGAGACACCACCATATATAAATACAACAAAACCCTTCCTTGCCCCTGTAACATATAACACACGACATGAATAACAAAAATGAATGATATACTGAATGATTGTGAACTTGAGTCCAGTTATAAAAACTGTCCTGAATACGGATGACTGAACTAATGATAAATGAGTCGTTTGATTTTCCCGGCAAATGGAGCAACCTCACCGTGATTCCTCGGTGTATGGTGGATAGCGAATCGACCCCGGGGTCTCAGCAGATGAAGGATGAAAGACAGTCCGGCAAAATGAAAAACAAACTGATGCAAAGGCGCGATGTGAAAAAACAGCAAGTAAGTTCATACGTGGTTGAAAACAAATGGTCTCCTTTCTCCTCTCTTCTCTATCTTCCTCTCTCCTCTCTGATTACTTAAATAGTCCTTGTGACGGCTGTAATTGATTAATTGCGAACAGGTGTTTTCCAGGTTAGAGGCTGTGGTCTTCTTCCAAAGGGGGACGGCATTTACTGATACACACACATAAACAGCAAATGGGACAATGGAAACGAGACACACTCAGAACTAACATTTGCAACACTAATTATGTAGCCCCGCTACAAATTGTTCAGTCAGATCAGATAAGAAATATACATTTTGGAGGAAAATAGACAACAATAAGTAAGACAGGAGCAGATTTCTTTATTAATTTAAGAACCAGACACTTGAAAGACAGTGGACTTTCAATTGGGATTCTTTTGATGATGAACTCTAATCTAACAATTACTGCGACTCCTCCACCTTGTCTTGAGCTGCAAGCATCTGTGAAGTAAACATAGCTTGATGGTGTTGCCTCCGTGAGAGACATAAATTCATTTGGTTGTTGCCAGGTTTCTGTTAAGCATAGCATATCAGGGTTGGAGTCTGTAATAATTTCTGATAGCACAAATGCTTTGTCATTAAGAGATCTTGAGTTAACACTAGAATCCCTGAAGCTTACGACAAAACTTGTAATCCTGGGCATCCTTAAGTTCCTTTGCACCTCTCTATTATTTATTTATTTATTTGTAAATGTGTCGATCAGCACAAGTACCAAGCAGCCTGCTGTCCCATCCCCCCACTGCCGCAGTTCAAGGCCTTTTATCTGGGTATGAGGTGCCTGGACTTGTATAGGGTAAATATCCATCCATCTATCCATCCATTATCCAACCCGCTATATCCTAACTACAGGGTCACGGGGGTCTGCTGGAGCCAATCCCAGCTAACATAGGGCGCAAGGCAGGAAACAAACCCCGGGCAGGGCGCCAGCCCACCGCAGGGCACACATACACACCAGGGACAATTTAGAATCGCCAATGCACCTAACCTGCATGTCTTTGGACTGTGTTAGGAAACAGGAGCAGACACGGGGAGAACATGCAAACACCATGCAGGGAGGACCCGGGAAGTGAACCCGGGTCTCCTACCTGCGAGGCAGCAGCACTACCCACTGTGCCACCGTGCCGCCATAGGGTAAATAGTATATCATTATTTGAAACACATGCATTTCATGTATATTTTGCGTCTACAACAGATCTATGTAAATGCAGGATGACAGGAAATGCAAGAAATGTTGAACACATACCTAAAATAAAACCTATTTTATATTATAGTACTAATGACAAAATTTTGACATGAAGTGTATAATGTGTGAAGACTGAAGTCCATATATCAAATAAACACTTTAACAAAAGGTACACGTATACAAAACAAGTGCGCTTTTATTCAAGAATATAACTGAAGAAAAAGAAGTTGGGTTAGGGTACAACATTGACAAAAATGCTTGGCTGGTGCAGTGGTAAAAACTGCTATATCATAATCAAGAGGTTGTGAGTTCGATTCCGGGCGCTTCCTAGAATTACTGTTTTGAGTAGTGAGCTGCTCTTATTGTCATTATTATAGAATAAAAACATACAGTTGATTTGAGTTTGTAACAGCTGGTGTAAATTTATGTTACTTGTAAAGGTTAGCGTTTTTTTTATTCAATTTTATTTTCTCTGTCACGTTCACACACCCCCCGATCTGACACTGCTGTTTTCAAATAAAGACGTGCTATAACAGAGGTGAACTCTGATGAGGGTTCTACATTGGCGAAAGAGAACAGAAGCCCTCACCTCAAGAAATGTCCACTCACACATAAGAACAACGCAGCTGCACCAGGTGTAAAGGCAAAAGATCCATTTGGATGCAGCAAGAAGTCGGCATCATCCTGCCAGTGAATCTGACACACACATGTCCTTCAATGAAACAGCAGGGCATGCCAAGCTCTGTTTGTGATAATGTTTTGTGATGGTCTTTATATGTTACTTATATAAAAGCCACATCAAATGTTGTTTACCTATATTTATTTACTTATCTTCAGCGTAAAGTCACAATGCCTAGGTCAGCATGCCCATGTCGATCAAACACAGGAAGCTCTGCAGTCTACTTGTGACTTTACGCTGTAGTAAGTATAAGAGCCATTTGTTAGTTATTTAAGTTATATTAAATATTTGCCTATATATTAGTGCATAGTCTTTAAGAGGTTCTTACAACCCCCACAAGTTGAATTGAACTGGTATATTCTAACTACTTCTGGCACCTCTGACTATAGAATAGTCTCAGTTAGTGACCTGTCTTGCTGTGTGTAAGGCATGGAGGGCACACAGTTTTAAACTGTGCCTTACGTTCTCAGTAGTATGAAATTTAACATGCTCTATTGATCATGCAGTGCCATACGTTTAGAGCTTACTGAAGACAAAGTAAAGCATCTTTAAGTATAGAAGCAGCTGAGGTTTGACAAGAAAAGCTAAGTTTATAGAAAAAACTTTTTTTCCATTTTTTTTGTCTTTTATCCTATGTGTGTAACAACCTTTTTTCTTTATTCTTGTGTGGACTGTTTGCTGTGAATTTTCACTAAATCTTTTAAAACGAACTTTGGGACTGAGAGATTTATTTCGGTACGTGTTTTACCCGTGCTTGATACTTCCTTTTACACCCACAACTACACTACGATAAGTAAATAAATCAACCTCTTGCTGCATCCAAAAGGTGCCATCTTTTGCCTTTATTCCTGGTGCAGCTGTGTTGTTCTTATGTGTGATTGGACGTTTCTTGTGGGAAGGGCTTCTGTTCTCTTTCTCTGATGTAGAACCCTCATCCTCATCTGAGTTCACCTCTGCTATAGCCCGTCTTTATTTGAAAACAGCAGTGTCAAATCGGAGGGAGCAAGAACGTGACTGAGAGAATAAAACTGAATTTAAAAAAAAAAAAAAACTCTAACCTTTATAAGTACCATAAATTTATAACGGCTCTTACAGACTCAAATCAAATGTATGTTTTTATTCTGTAATATTAACAATAAGAGCAGCTCACTACCCAAAATGGTAATTGTAAGAGGTACACAGAATCGAACCGGCAACCCCTTGATTATGAGTCAGCATTTCTTACCTCTGTACCACTCAAGCGGTCGTGTCAGCGTCGTAAGCTAATCAGATTTCTTTTTCTTTGGTTATAGTCTTGAATAAAAGCGCACTTGTTTTGTTATACGTGTACCTTTTGTGAAAGTGTTTATTTGATATTTGGACTTCGGTCTTCACAAATTATACACTTCATGTCTAAATTTTGTCATAAGTACTATAACATGAAAAAAGTTTGCAACAATGAGGATCGTATGAGCTGGATCAATCTCGGGGAAGGAGTCCATGTGGCTGTAGTGCTATAACTGACACTCCTTCACAATTCAAGCAATGTGCCTCATTTGGGACTCCATGAGCAACCATTCATTTGACACAAAGTCAAACCAGCGGTACCCAAAGATTCTCCGAAGAGACACAGTACCGAATGAGCGCAGTTGTCTTCTCAGGTTACTGGATAGCATCCATGTCTTGTAACCATATAGCAAAAAAGAAAGCACCGGGACTCTAAAAACTTGAACATTTCTCCTTTTGAAGCAATACTGGGAGCAGTAAACACCCCTTTCCAGCAAGCTCATGACACCCCATGCTCTCCAAATCTGTCTACTGACTTCGTAGGAAAAGTCACCAGAAACATGAATGTCGCTGCAGAGGTAAGGAAACCTCTCGACAAGGTCGACACTCTCTCTGCAGATAAAAACACTGCTGATGGCTGTGCCCAAGACGTCATTAAAGGCCTAGATCTTGGTTTTTATCCCAGACACTCTCAAGCCCAGAAAGTCAGACTCCTTACTCAGTCTCTCAAGAGCCCTGATCAGAGCCTCCATTGACTGCGAACATCACAGCATTGTCGGAAAAGGTAAGATCAGTGAATCTGTCTTCACCAACATAATGCCCCTGGACCCCACGATCCTGCCCAGCACTCAGTCCATGCAAGTATTGAACAGAGTAGGAGAAAGAACACTCTACTGACGAGCCCCAGAATCTACTGGGAAAATGTAGAGGTTCTGCCTCCACTCTGCACAGCGCTCACAGTACCAGTGTATAGGCCACCCATGATATCCAGCAAGTATGATAATTCCAAAATCAATACAATTTGAGTCAATACAATAAAAGAAAGTGAAAGAAATGCATAAAGTGCAAGGTTAATGCAAATTTTAACAAAACTTTTTGTTAACAAGGAGGAGCAGCAGCAACATGCGTAAACCAGTGTCCCGTCCGATACTCAAAGTGCCCCTCCACTGTCTGTTAATGAGAGATGTATATGTTATAAATGAAAAAATATGTGTATGCGTGCTATATATGAAATGGAAAAATTTTTGTGGGGGGTTATCTTATATTAAATGTTTAAACAGTATTGTGCGCCATGATTTTTAAGGTATAACTTCAGGTGAAGTTCACATCTTCAAATGGCAAGTCAAGGTGGTTTTATGTCTAAGAATATGCTTGGGTCTGGAAGGAGTAGTGAGGTTATGAGGGGCTTTTTGAACTTTTGAATTTCAACACCCTGAGGTCTATGGGTGTCTTAATCTGGCCTTGCATGTGATGTTCCTGCCTTCTTGAGACTTTCACCAAGGAGGCAGCCCTCCAGGATAGTTTTAGGGTTATTTTGTCTTTTAGTCGATTAACTCTGTGTTCCCTAGGTGGAACTATGTACTGCCTTCTTGCTTCTTGCTGGAATATTATCATTTTGTACACTGGTAAGTTCTCAGTCCACTACTGTTTTATCTATTAGAATTAAACAGAATTGTAGAGTACAGTTTCTTGTAGACCAAATGTTGATAAAACCCCATTACAGTGAGTCTGTTTTATCTCAAAAACTTTTTTCAACAAGGTCATATTTCATCAGAAAAGCAGCAAAATGTGTGCATTTCTTACGTACTTGGGCCAAAAATTATCATTCAGGAGCGCCGCTAAACAGCCAATTAGATTGCATATTTGTTTCACTTGGTTTACTCAACAGTTGTCACGCTCTTGCAGCAGAGTGGAGCTCAAGAATGGTTACTGCATACCAGAGGCATTGTGGGCACGTCTAGGGGTGGGATAACTGTCAAATCAAATTTGACTTCAGTTGTACTTGTGGAGCCCTGGGTCAGGTAGACTTTGTTGCTTATTTCATGATTTCTCGCGGTATGGTTTTTTCTTTGCTGAGTACACTGATGTGATTGAGGATAAATTTTTGGACCCTTGTGTTTTTGCTACTCAAAAAGTTTCAAACATGTTTAATAAATTCACCAAGATTTTACCCTATGAACACCAACACACTATAATCATTTTTTAAAAACAAATTGTTGCATTTAAATGCATCTTTGATTTGTGTGCTTGTATTGCATGCATCCAAACAATTCTTAATTATGAATATAACCTTTGTTTACATAAACTATTTATCATGATCTTTTTAAGTAAAACTTTTCTAAGTTTTATAAAAAAGTGTGACTCACAAAAGAACAGATGGCAGCCATTAGACAACATCACCTGAGGGGTGACATTTATAAAAGTTAAAGGGCATGTTACAGTGTGCCATTTATGAAACTCAAGTGGCGCTCACTCCAGAAAGTGTATGTGATAGACACTGAGGGGCTGTGTTTTGGTAACTAAAGGGATGCATGTGTCGCACACCAAAGGGGACCCTCGACCCCCTGCCCTCAGAGCTCAAATTCTAATAATACTGACTGTGCGCTATGGACACTAAGGGGTGCTGTTTATGTAACTAAAACAATTTACAGAAAAAAGTTGGAACTTATTACTACCATTGATGCTAAGAAGAAGAAAATAAATGTTACCGTCATGTTCAACATTCCGCAGTCAGCTTTGTCAACTGTGTCTGCTGAAAAACCGTGCTACATTCCAATTCCTTTATAGCAAAATCCCTGTCATAACTGTTTTTTTTTTTTCCATAACGAGCACTTTGCTCTGAAGGAATTTATTCTTTAATGTTGTCATATTTTCTGAAGGCAACATCAGGCCCTTTCTCACAGAATTTGTCTTGTAATGGCATATATTTTTATAACCGGTTTCATAGATACTAACAAAACAATTCAGGATATTATGAGACAAGTAATTAGCGACACATATGTAATGAATATTATAAGCTGATATTCTTGGCATAAGTGTACACTGTCATAATAAAAAAGAAAGTACAGAGTAAAATATGGAAAATTACCCTGGAAAAATGTTTTTAGATGTCCATAATTGAAAAAATTATTTTCAAAATTCATTTTTTCTGGTGTTAATGAGAATTTATTATTTATTTTACAGCTATAGCTAAACATCTGTTGTTGACAGTTTTTGCTGTAAATAATTTCAGTTTAATTTCCTGTTGGAAGTATTCTCCATTGCTTGTAAATTATTTTAAGTAATTGTATTTATATGTTTCGTAACAGGTGTTTGCAAACCACTTTTAAAAATAAACATATTTGTAGCATTGTCAACAGCTATATTAACTATTTACTTATTTTCCATTTATTATAAGAAAGTATATGATATTTATGACCAACTAGTATGTTATAATATGAAATTAGGCATCACTTCAGAACTGTGGTATAATGAAAAATATGTTTAATCAGAGTGCTAAAATGCTTAGATACTGTCTAGGATACAGTTACGTTCAGTGAATACAGAAAACCGATTAAGATATATTTTTTTTGTCAATATGAAATCATAAATAGTTATGATTTTTATGTTTTATGTAAATAACTTACAAATGTTTGTAGATTACCATGAACCAAATTGCTTAAATTAAGTGTACAGTATATCATGATTCATTATTTTCAGCAATCTCTTTTTTTGGGAATTTATACATATACAGACACTATAGTGATATTATTCAATTACAGGGAAGCAGAACCAAAATATCAAATAGCACTAGATGGCATTCATCAGGATTTGGCAGCACGATGCAAGAGTACCACCTTAAGCTTTTTTCCCCACTGCTTTTTTTCCTTAATTGTTGAATAACAGGCAAGCAGCACCACCCAACAGCAGTGTCTTAAGGAGTTTTCTACAGGAGTAAGGCTGCAGGCTTATTTTTCACTTCTCATTATTAGACACTTTATGTTCAGTTTTCTTGTTAAAAAATGTTCATGCAAAATTAGAATTTATTATAATTTTAGACAGGAAGTATTAGATACTGTGCAACACTTTCAGTGAAACAAAACTGGAAACAGTTCTATTTATGATCCCCTTGAAACTATATAGGAAACAAGCAGAATGAAGTGGATTCAATGATTTACTCAAAATAGAGCAGGTAGGTTTTTTAGTCTCAAGCAGATAAACAATAAATATTGTAAAAGCCAGGTTACAGGCATGGCTCATGCAAGTGTTTTTTTTTTCCCCAACAGGTCCTAAAATTTTTGCCACAATAGCAATTATTTAAGGTATTTTGTATACTGATCTTTCCAAAGTTTTTTATTGGATTTCACTACACGTTATAATATGTACGTATTATAGATGCATAAGAGAAATTGTCAGAAAGGAAATCTGAAATGCATACTGCACAAAAATTTCTTAGTGAGAGTGCTAAAAATCTAAATTTGAAAGTACATTGCAGTAGTTATTTGATGGTGCCTGTTTTATATTTGAACATTTCTTCTCTGTATAGGGAGTTTTTTCTGGGTATTCCAAAAGCCCCCCTGTATCCAAAATATGTACCGTATGTTAGTTTAATTAATATCTGTAGAGTTTATCGGTCCATTTGTGTACTTCTGGTTGTGTGCATTAGTGTGCCCTTTGATGGACTGTGCCCTACATGGTAATGCTCAGGAAAAGAACAGTACTACTGTTTTAAATTTTAGTATTAATTTTAAGATAAGGTTACATTTTCCTGTATATACAGTAATTGGTTTGTGTTATCATCCCTTATACCAGAATGAAACCCAGCCAATAAATACTAGATTAAAACCATAGTCAATAAATCAAACAATTAAAGCCATCTCTATACATCTTTTCTGAACATTGGTAATTTATTAACACTAGAGTTCTTGAAGCTTACGAAAAAACTCGTAATTCTGGCCCACCTTAAATCCCTTCGTACCTCTCCGTCTGCGTCTTTTGTGTTGTAAATGCGTTGATCATCTCAACCAGCAAGCAGCCTGCTATCCCATCCCCCCGCCCACCGCCACAGCTCAATTCACAAAGAAGATTCTCAGTGTTCAGTGTTTATCTTGGAGTGAAGTGCCTGGAGTTGTATAGGGTAAATAATATATCGCCATTTGGAACACATTCATTTCATGTGTGTTCCGTGTCTACAACAATCTATTTAAACACATTGTTAAAACAAAAATGTTTTTCATGTTTTAGTAATAAATGACAACATGTTAACATGAAATGTATAATGTGTGAAGCCTGAAGTCCAAATATCAAATAAACACTTTTACAAAAGGTACAAGTATAACAAAACAAGTGCGCTTTTATTCAAGAATATAACCGAAGAAAAAGAAATCGGGTTAATGTACTCTGGTAGTACAGCAGTAAGAACTACTGACTCATAATCAACAGGTCACGGGTTTGATCATGGCCACTTCCCAAAATAAAATGTTGTGACCTGGGCATGTGTGTAGTATGATGATATGGCCAAAGGTTGTTTAAAGTTTGCGTTATCATATATACAGAAATACTTTAGCCAGAGCATTTATTCTCTCAGTTTTTAAATATTTTTGTTTGAACTTTTTATTTTGTTGTTCATTATTTGTCTTTTAGTGCAATTTGACATAAAGCAAACTGGACCACAAACAAAAGTGTCCATATGTAATTTAAATTTAGTTTAATAGCAGCATTCAACACAATGCAGAAATTGAATCCATCTTGCAAATTCAGAAGCAAATATAGAAAAATGAGAAAGAAATAAGTTTTGTGTGAATGTATCAACAATGAAAGGAACCTGACCTTCAGCATTATTTTTTTCTGTTAGTAAGAAAGCATCTCTCGCATCTTGGTTAAACGATTTTGATGAATTTGTAGTGGGTATACACTTTGTTTGTGTGTGTGTTTTTTTTTTTGTTATATTTTTCTGTCAGAAAAAAAATCTTATTTTAGTTTTCAATTACTTTCTCTAAATGTTTTTATAATTTAGTCGTTTCTTATTTCTCTCTTCATTAAACAATGAAACATTGTATTTTAAGCCATCTGCTATCACATTAATTTGTGCAAGTGCAGCTCTTCTTCTGCTTTTGTTTGTAAAGGTACTTTTTACCACTCAGAATAATAATTATAAACTGGAGTTACCTTATAAATTTTGAGTCTTAACATATTAGAGGTTCATGTAATTTGTAATATAACCTTAAAATGTAAATTATTAATAAGTATATTATACATAGCCTCAATCTGACATGTAAACCAAATCAAGATTTTTTTTTTTTGGTTTTAATAAAAGAATTTATACTAGAGCAGGGATCCCCAACTCCAGTACTGGAGGGCCCAAGTGGCTGCAGGGTTTCTTTCTAACTCTTTTCTTAATTAGTAACCTGTTTTTGCTCCTAATTAATGTCTTTTGAATTAGTTTTATTTGACTTGCTTTTGAAGACAACAACAACATTTATTTATATAGCACATTTTCATACAAATAATGTAGCTCAAAGTGCTTTACAGGATGAAGAAAGAGAAAAAAGACAAAGTAAGAATTAAAATAAGAGAACACTAATTATCATAGAATAAATTAAAGGTCCAGGGAGTACAATAAAAACAAAAAAAAAACTCCAGATGGCTGTAGAAAAAAAATAAAATCTGCAGGGGTTCCAGGCTATGAGACCGCCCAGCCCCCTCTAGGCATTCTACCTAACATAAATGATCAGTCCTCATTGTATTCAGGGTTTTCATGGAAGGACTTGATGATGACGGTCACATGGACTTCTGGCCTTTAATCCATCAATGTGGAGACATCATGGTGCTTTGATTAGGTGGTGGTGGCACAGGTCGCCATAAGAGAAAACCGGAAAAAGAACAGAAGAGAAAGTAGGGGTTAGTACAGATTTTGGAGCCACCATGAATAGCAATGATAATTAATTGAATATGCAGAGCTTCAGGATTAAATTAAAATGAAGTTATGAGAAAGCCATGTTAAAGTAATGTGTTTTTAGCAGTTTTTTAAAGTGCTCCACCGTATCAGCCTGGCGAATTCCTATTGGCAGGCTATTCCAGATTTTAGGTGCATAACAGCAGAAGGCTGCCTCACCACTTCTTTTAAGTTTAGTTCTTGGAATTCTAAGCAGACACTCATTTGAAGATCTAAGGTTACGATTTGAAATATAAGATGTCAGACATTCCGATATATAAGATGGAGCGAGATTATTTAAGGCTTTATAAACCATAAGCAGTATTTTAAAGTCAATTCTGAATGACACAGGTAACCAGTGTAGTGACATCAAAACTGGAGAAATGTGCTCGGATTTTCTTTTCCTAGTTAGGATTCTAACAGCTGCATTCTGCAGTAGTTGCAATCGATTTATGTCTTTGGGTATTCCTGAGAGGAGTGCATTACAGTAATCTAGTCGACTGAAACAAAAGCGTGAACTAATTTCTCAGCATCTTTCAGTGATATAAGAGGTCAAATTTTTGCTATATTTCTTAAGTGAAAAATGCTGTCCTAGTGATCTGATTAATATGCGATTTAAAATGCAGGTCAGAGTCAACGGTTACCCCTAAATTCTTTACCTCCGTCTTGACTTTTAATCCTAATGCATCAAGTTTATTTCCAATAGGCAATAATGGATATAATGAAGTTATCACTAAAATTTCAGTTTTCTCTTTATTTAGCTTGAGAAAATTACTACTCAACCACTCAGAAACACAAGTAAGTCATTGTGTTAGTGAAACAACAGAGTCGGGGTCATCAGGCGCTATTGATAAATACAGCTGCGTGTCATCAGCATAGCTGTGATAGCTCACGTTATGCCCCGAGATAATCTGACCTAACGGAAGCATGTAGATTGAAAAGAGCAGCGGATCCAGGATGGAGCCTTGTGGAACACCATATAAAATATCATGTGTCTTTGAAGTATAATTACCACAACTAACAAAGAATTTTCTACCAGCCAGGTAGGATTCAAACCAGTTTAAGACCCTGCCAGAGAGGCCCACCCACTGACTAAGGCGATTTCTAAGAATTTTGTGATCAATGGTATCAAATGCGGCACTCAGATCTAAGAGGATGAGAACAGATAAATGGCCTCTGTCTGCATTTACCTGCAAGTCATTTACTACTTTAACGAGTGCAGTTTCTGTACTGTGATTTGTTCTAAAACCCGACTGAAACTTATCAAGAATAGCATGTTTATTGAGGTGGTCATTTAGCTGTATAATGACTGCCTTCTCTAGACTTTTACTTAAGAAAGGCAGGTTAGAAATAGGTCTAAAATTTTCAAAAGCAGTGGAGTCAAGATTATTTTTCTTGAGTGGGGGTTTAAAAGAAACAGTTTAAACAGTTTAAAACAGTTTAAAAGTTAAAAGACTCAGACCCCTTAATTGTTTATTTTTCCTTAACTAGCAGCCAAACAATAATGAGATAAACCAAAACATGACCAACATTGTTGATCATACAATATCTGAAAATAAAGAAAGGTGAAGGTCTCAGGAATGTTGATCTGCTCAGGTCCCCAAAACATTTTAAAACTGCTCTTAGAAAAGAGAAAATCATCAGTTTCGGAAGTGTATACTGTTGCACAATTAGAGCAGAAACAAGCCGTTGAATTAAAGAATGGGTTTAATTAACAACAAGAATCAGCGCCTAATTAACCAACTGGTTGGAGTGAAATTGGTTGGAGTTTGAGGCCCTGACTTAGTTGGTCTTCTGTTGGCTCACTCACTTCACATTGCATTTCTGTCTTGGTGCCATTTAAGGAAAGAAATGAAGCAATTCAGAGGATCAATTCTTAAAAAACAAGTCAATTAAAATTAATTCAAGAGAAGTTAATTAGGAGCAAAAACAGTTCACTAATTAAGAATAAGGTTAGAATGAAAACCTGCAGTCACTGGAGCCCTCCAGGACCTGAGTTGGGAACCCCTGTACTAGAGATTATTCTTAAAATTCAGGCAGGTTATAAAACCATTCACTAAAGGAATAAAATTGTTATCAAACTTAATATCTTAAGCCCAAGTTCAATTAACTGAAATTCTAATGTACAATGTTTGGTAATAAATTAAGGTGATATCTCCTGAGCAGCAATGGCCATGGTAAGCATACCTAAGTTGGAGTTAATCAGAAACATAGAGATCACAAAGTAATCCGATTTTCAGTTTGAGTGATTGTAGTGTGTTATGGCACTAATATACCTGAATTACTATACTTTCAATGATTTGAATTGGAGCACTGCAGTTGGGTGATAGTCTGATTACGTGTGTGATGTTCAGTTCATCTTGTCTTCCCCAGAAGGACATTTGCTATCTTCATGTCTACATTGTTTTGAAATTATTTATCTAATATTACCAAAAATTACAAAAAGGCTAAATAATTAATAGAAAATATCTTTAAGGTATCTTTTAAAAATAAAAATGTGGCATAAGGATTTGCTGATTTACTGGTTGAACACAATTAGGAGGAATAAAGGAATAAAAACAACAGGAATAAAAACAATAACAAAAGTTAATATATTAGAATGATGAGTAAGGATAGATATTTCATTTGAGACAATAGCAATCAGGGGTAATTAGTCCACAAACTGCATAGTAAACATGACCAATAGTAAAAATAGTCATCTAGTAAAGTCCTGAATTGCTGGCAAAGCCAAGATATTGGCAGAGACAGGCAGTTTTCTGGTAGAGTATTTTGCAGGTGGAGTACAATCCATTAATAATTTTAAAAAGTTTGAACCTATACAGTTATGTACAATATAAAGTTAAATAAATCAATTTTTGCCACAGATGAGGGTTGTTCTTTGAAGAACAGCTTTCAACACATTAGCTGTGATTGTAAATATAAGAGTATGCACCAGGGGGTGATTGAAGGAGCCAAAGGCCGATCTGTTTTATAAATGTTGAAGTTACTATTCTCTCTGTAGTTTAATAGCTGTGTTATTATACAGTAGTTAAAGGGAGTAGTTTTGAAATCTAATGTATAGTAAAATTAACAAAATCCCAAATCAGCAATAAACAAACCCTTTTTTGTTGCTTTCATATTTCTGACAAAATTGTTCACTTGACCTAAAATATTTTCACACATTGCTGAGGGTTTGAATCTATATTCTGTGTACAGTGATCCCTCGCTATATCGCGCTTCGCCTTTCGCGGCTTCACTCTATCGCAGATTTTATATGTAAGCATATTTAAAATATATCGCGGATTTTTTGCTGGTTCGCGGATTTCTGCGGACAATGGGTCTTTTAATTTCTGGTACATGCTTCCTCAGTTGGTTTGCCCAGTTGATTTCATACAAGGGACGCTATTGGCAGATGGCTGAGAAGCTACCCAACTTACTTTTCTCTGTCTCTCTTGTGCTGACTCTCTCTGATCCTGACGTAGGGGAATTGAGCAGGGGGGCTGTTCGCACACCTAGACAATACGGACGCTCGTCTAAAAATGCTGAAAGATTATCTTCATGTTGGCTACCTTCTGTGCAGCTGCTTCGTGAAGCGACAAGCTGCACGGTGCTTTGCATACTTAAAAGCACGAAGAGCACGTATTGATTTTTTTATCTGTCTCTCTCTCTCTCTCTCTCTCTCTCTCTCTCTCTCTCTGCTCCTGACTGAGGGGGTGTGAGCTGCCGCCTTCAACAGCTTTGTGCCGCGGTGCTTCGCATACTTAAAAGCTTAACAGCCCTATTGATTTGTTTGCTCCTTTGAAGAGGAAGACATGTTTGCATTCTTTTAATTGTGAGACTGAACTGTCATCTCTGTCTTGTCATGGAGCACAGTTTAAACTTTTGAAAAAGAGACAAATGTTTGTTTGCAGTGTTTGAATAACGTTCCTGTCTCTCTACAACCTCCTGTGTTTCTGCGCAAATCTGTCACCCAAGCATGACAATATAAATAATCATATAAACATATGGTTTCTACTTCGCGGATTTTCTTATTTCGCGGGTGGCTCTGGAACGCAACCCCCACGATGGAGGAGGGATTACTGTATGTCACTGAAGAGGAAATGCATCCTTTGCTTTTAAGTTAAAATTTATCTGTGGTTGCTCAATTTTTACCATAATTGTAAATAATGGTAAACATTAAGTAACTGTGTAGATCATTGTTTCTTTATTTACATTTATAAAACAATTAGATTGCAAAAATATTGTCAGTCATCTGGCCAATTATTAGAGCACAAGTTAATTATTAACAGCTTGAATGCTCATTTCTTCACTGTATTAACTTTCAGCTAGTTTCCTTTCTTCACTCTTTAAACTTTTATATTGGCAGATACTTCTAATTCAGATCTAGCTATCCCTCCCTCAGTGTCAATAAGCTGGCAAAATATCAGAAACCTAATTTTGATTTATGTTTAAGCAAAACGGATGATTAGTTCTGCTGCCTCACAGTTCTAGAGTCCCAGGTCTAAATTCAGTACTTGATTGCTGTGAAAAGTTTGCATGTCATTGTTTTCCTTGTACTCCACTTTTCCTTCCACATCTCAATAGCCTTCCAATTATTGGCAACCCCAAATTGGCCTGGCTTGGGTCAATGAGTACACCCTTTGATGCGTTTTCCATGAATGGTGTCCGCCTTAAGCATGTTACTTCCAGGATACACTTTGGCCTCTATGACTCTGAATTTGATAAAGCAAATCCAGAAATGAAGGAACATTTATGTTTTAAAAATATATGGTTCCCTAGTGACACTGTAATGCCAAAGTAATGCATGTCAATTGCTGAATCTAAAGTAACCTTATACTCAGCAAGTGAGTGTGTGTTTGAGTGTGTCACGTGAAAAACTCCTGTCCCATTTGGAATTTGTTTCCAGATTGCAGAAACAATCACAATCTGACAGACAAAGCTTGTTTTTATTGAAAATCCGAATCCAAAATCTGACCTGCTGCAAAGCATGTATTGAAAGGCGTCACTTAGCACTGCTACTGCCATTATTTGCATTAAATGCTCATTTCTAGGTAAATCTATATTTTGGGAGTTTAACTCCAGAGCCTTTTAGTACTCTTAAAATACATCTCAGTCTCTTCCTCTTAATATTTAAATAAAATTAATTTACTGAATGGCACATTATTAGAATTTAGCATATGTTTTTTAGCTTTAACATTCTGATAAATAAATATATTTGCAGCCCCACAGATTTTTCTTTTAAAAATATGTCTTTGCGTGTCTTAAGCTTACTTGTGCTGTAAATGCATTTGAGAACAAACATCATACTAAGTCCTTGCAGCTTTCAGCTTTAGAGGTAAATTGATAGGTGACTATAGAGCTCTGTTTCAGGGATGATTTACAACACTGACAACTAAGACTATGTCTTTACAATGCACATTAAACCTGATCCAAGTCTCCCATCAGTCTGTGTATATCAAAGGCAATGCACTTAGGTGACAATAGAGTGTACTGTGACATGCTTCAGGACACACGGCTTGTTTGTACAGCAGCCACAGTCTAAAAAGAACCAAAGTATTAAATTACGGCAACAAACCTTGTTGATTTGCTACATTTTGTATTGAAATAAATAATCCTGTTGCTGCATAATTTATTATCTGAGTGAAAGAAACAATTGTTATCCTCTTGTACTGTAAGATGAATTTGTTCTTTGGTGTCTGTCTTCCCGCTGAATCCTTTACTGCAAATGCTGGTGAGGACCAAAGGACAGTGTTACTTCAACAGCCTTAGGTTAATTGGTAGGTCATATATTCCACAAAAGGAAAGTTCTTTTAAAATAAAATATATAGCTTTGACTTAGGTTTAGTTAGAACATTAGAAATGTTTAGACGAGAATGGGCCATCCAGCCCAAAAAACATGCCAGTCATATCCCCTTAATTCCTTCAGTATAACATCATATATAGTTTAGAAGGTCCCTAAACTCCTACTGTTTACCACACCACTTTGGACTTTATTCCATGTGTCCATGACACTCTTATTAAAGGAAAACTTCCTAATGTTTGTGTGAAATTTACCGTTAAGATGTTTTTAAATGTGTCCCCATGTTCTTGTTGAACTTATTTTAATGTAATATTGTTGATCCACTGTACTACTTCCTTTCATAGTTATAAACACTTCAGTCATGTCACCTCTTACCCTTCTTTTACTTAAACTGAAAAGGTTTAATTATTTTAATATTTCCTTATCACTCATCCTCTGCAGTCCTGAAAACAGCATTGCCGCTGCTCACTGGTCCTTCTCTAGTGCCACTATGTCATTTTTGTAGCCTGGAGACCAAAACTGCACACAGTACTAGTGTGTTATAAAGCTAAGCATAACCTACATTGACTTGTACATCATCCCCCAGTTATAGTTGTTACTGTATTGATGCAACAAAAATGCGAGTAAAAAGTGTCATGGAAAAAACTTTACTATATCTTAAAAGAAGTCTGTTACAGAGACCAGATGAGAATGCAGAACAATTCGTTATTAACACAGCATAATGCACAAATGTCTCAGTCCATTGAGTGAGCAATCAATTGCCCAATTTGTCTCCTATTTTATTTTTTTCTAATTACATCAACTTATGTAATACATCACGTCATCTGACTCTTAACATGCAATCTCCTCCAATCAGCTAAAGCCACCAGTAAATTTCTGACTCATGTCAATTCTCTCATTATTCTGAACACCACTTCTTTAAGAGGGGTGTTTAGTGGATTCTCCCATTGATCTTGACACTATTTCATTGGAGGAGTGTATGGGCTTTCCATCAAATTATCTCTGCTTTCTGGAGGGCTGTTCATTAATCATCAACCTCATTCTAACCTAGGGAAATTACGCTGGTAGCTCCTCTAAAACGAGCCCTCATGCGCTTAAGCTTTAAGTTACATTTAGTTAACCCTTCAGTTGCATTCAGTCTTTTTCCTTATGTTTAATAGTTCATTCTGTTATAGCTTATGTGTACATAAAAGTATAGTAGGCCCACGATTGTTAATAGGAAGGGAGTGTGGTGTTAATGAATAAAACATGCTAATTTTACCAGTTCATTTCCCACCTCTGAGTTAATGTGTGACCCTGAGCAAGTGACTTAACCTGATCTGCTTCATAAATTAAATACAGTGCATCCAGAAAGTATTCACAGCGCATCACTTTTTCCACTTTTGTTATGTTACAGCCTTATTCCAAAATGGATTCAATTCATTTTTTTCCTCAGAATTCTGCACACAACACCCATAATGACAACGTGAAAAAAGTTTACTTGAGGTTTTTGCAAATTTATTAAAAATAAAAAAACTGAGAAATCACATGTACATAAGTATTCACAGCCTTTGCTCAATACTTTGTCGATGCACCTTTGGCAGCAATTACAGCCTCAAGTCTTGTTGACTAGTCTCCCAGTTCCTGCCACTGAAAAAACATTCCCACAGCATGATGCTGCCACCACCATGCTTCACTGTAGGGATGGTGCCAGGTTTCCTCCAAACGTGACGCCTGGCATTCACACCAGAGAATTCAATCTTTGTCTCATCAGACCAGAGAATTTTCTTTCTCATGGTCTGAGAGTCCTTCAGGTGCCTTTTGGCAAACTCCAGGTGGGCTGCCATGTGCCTTTTACTAAGGAGTGGCTTCCGTCTGGCCACTCTACCATACAGGCCTGATTGGTGGATTGCTGCAGAGATGGCTGTCCTTCTGGAAGGTACTCCTTTCTCCACAGAGGACCTCTGGAGCTCTGACAGAGTGACCATCAGGTTCTTGGTCACCTCCCTGACTAAGGCCCTTCTCCCCCGATCGCTCAGTTTAGATGGCTGGCCAGCTCTAGGAAGAGTCCTGGTGGTTTTGAACTTTTTCCACTTACGGATGATGGAGGCCACTGTGCTCATTGGGACTTTCAAAGCAACAGAAATTTTTCTGTAACCTTCCCTAGATATGTGCCTCGAGACAATTCTGTCTCGGAGGTCTACAGACAATTCCTTTGACTTCATGCTTGGTTTGTGCTCTGACATGAACTGTCAACTGTGGGATCTTATATAGACAGGTGTGTGCCTTTCCAAATCATGCCCAGTCAACTGAATTTACCACAGGTGGACTCCAATTAAGCTGCAGAAACATCTCAAGGATGATCAGGGGAAACAGGATGCACCTGAGCTCAATTTCGAGCTTCACGGCAAAGGCTGTGAATACTTATGTACATGTACTTTCTCAATTTTTTTATTTTTAATAAATTTGCAAAAATCTCAAGTAAACTTTTTTCATGTTGTCATTATGGGGTGTTGTGTGTAGAATTCTGAGGAAAAAAATGAATTTAATCCATTTTGGAATAAGGCTGTAACATAACAAAATGTGGAAAATGTGATGCGCTGTGAATACTTTAAGGATGCACTGTATGTATGTATATGTGTGTGTGTGTGTGTGTGTGTGTGTGTGTGTGAGAGAGAGAGAAAGAGAGAGAGAGAGAGAGCATTGTCCAGAGCATCACACTGCCTCTGCTGGCTTGCCTTCTTCCAATAGCGCATCCTGCTACCATCTCTTCTCCTGATAAACAATGCAGATGCACTTAGCCATCCACAAGATCTAAAAGAAAATGTTATTCATCAGACCAGACCACCTACTTCCATTGCTCCATGACCCACTTCTGATGTTCATGTGCTCATTGTAAGCTGGGCACTCTGACTGGTCTGTGGGTATGCAACCCCATACTAAGTAAGCTTTGATGCACTGTGTGTTCTGACACCTTTTTCTCATAGCCAGCTTCAGGTTTTTTAGCAATTTGTGCAACAGTAGATGCTCTGATCCAGTCGTTTAGCCTTCACCATTTGTGTGTTGCCAAAGTTGCTCTGGTCCTCTCACTTGCCCATTTTTCCTGCTTCCAACACATCATCTTCAGGAACTTGCTGCCTATTACATTCCACTCCTTGACAGAAGGCATTGTAACAATGTTTTTCACTTTATGTGTCAGTAGTTTTAATGTTGTGGCTGAATGGTTTATACATAATATACAGTTAAATTGTATCCTAAACATGTAAATAACCATAGATGAAAGTGGTGGCTGGCAAATGCAGTAATTATGATTGCTTCTATGATCTGTATTAGTTACTACAATGATATATGAAATGTATTTATTTGACTATTCCAATAAAGAAAACTAGTCTTCAGATATTAAATGTATATGGAGATTGTGAACATCCATCAAACTCTGTAGAAAAAAATATTTAATTGAGAGTTCCTGTTTTTCTGTGGTAAACTACAAAATCATATATATTTCTTTCACCATTACGTTTTAACACTGCATTCTTTGAGGTAAAAATTATGCATAAGACTGCCAAACTAAATCATCATTAAATGTGTGCTCATATTACAGGACACTATGGATTTAGAAGAGATTGACATAAGCAGCATTGACCTCAGTGGACGAGAAATGATCAGATTTGAATACCATGTTGTCTACTCAAGCAGCTATCAAGTACCTGTTCTTTATTTCAGAGCCTGTGATATAGGTATGAAAGTGGTTGTGTACTATGTATGTGCATTCCTATAGATGTATATAGTGTATGTGTCTGTATATGTACTGTATATACAGTTTGTATACTCTCACTGTGTAAATTATTAGGAACGCTATACTAATACTGGGTGGGGCCTACTTTTCCTCTCAAAACAGCCTCAACTTTTTGTTGCATGGATTCCACAAGACATTGGAAACATTCCTTTGAGATTCTGGTCCATGTTGACATGATTAAAGCATGCAATTTCTGCAAATTTGTCAGCTGCACATTCATGCTATAAATTTACAATATTTTTTTATCCCAAAGCTCTTCTATTGGATTCAGACCCGGTGACTGGGAGGGCCACTGAAGAACGCTGAATTCATTTTTATCTTTATGAAAACAGTTTGATATGACTTTTGTTTTGTGACATAGTGCATTACCATGCTGGCAGTAGCCGTTAGAAGAAGGGTAAATTGTGGCCATCAGGGGATGCACATGGTCAGCAATAAAAACACACTTGTGACATTCAAGCAGAGATTGATTGGTATTAACGGGCCCAAAGTGTGCCAAGAAAACATTCCCCACACCATTACTACACCACCACCAGCCTGGACTATTGACACAAGGCAAGTTGAGTAGATTGATTCATGATGCTGGCACCAAATTCTGACCTTGTCTTCTGTGTGCCTTAGCAGAAATCAAGATTCATCAGACCAGGATGCAGTTTTCTAGTCTTTAGCTGTCCAGTTTTGGTTACATATAAACCACTACAGCCTCAGCTTTTAGTTCTTGGCTAACAGGTGAGGATCCCGATGGTCTTCTGCTCTTGTTACCCATCATCCTCAAGGTTTGATATGCTGTGCATTCTGAGATGCATTTATGGTCACTGCAGTTGTACAGATTGGTTATCTGAGCTAATGTAGCCTTTCTGTCGGCTTGAACCTGTCTGGCTATTCTGATCTCTCTCATCAACCAGGCATTTCCATTCGTAGAACTCCTGCTCACTGGATGTTTTTTCACCATTCTCTATAGACTGTTGTGAGTGAAAATCCCAGGAGATCAGCAGTTACAAAAATATTCAGATCAACTCTTTTGACACCATCAATAATTGCCATGGTCGAAATCACTGAGATCACATTTTTCCACATTCTGGTATTTAATGTGAACATTACCTGAAGCTCCTGACCTTTATATACATGATTTTATGCATTGCACTGCTACCACATGATGTACATGATATATATAATATGGAAGCAAAGGTCCGTGATATGGTATGCATATTTGGAGCTAGAGTTCCACGAAGGGATAAAATTAGTTACGTATCTTAAATAATTTTGTACTTCTAAGCTTTCGACAACCCGCCAGATGTCATCATCAAAGGAAAATGATTAGACATAAAGGAATCAAAGTCTTATATATATAGCTGGTGGGGATGGAGGAGGAGGTTGTAAGGGGGTTTGGTTAGTAAGGTGGGGTTGGGAAGGTATTGGTCATAAAGTCTTTTTATTATTTAGATGTTCTTCTTTTTAAGCCTGCATATTTTGAAGTCAATTCCAAGTGTCTGTTAATGGTTTTTTCATGTAGAGAGCTATGATTCAGCCAGCTCTCTGGCACTCTAATTATTGGCCCTGAATTTTACTTTTACAGTGTCCCAGTTAAATGTGTGTCTGGTGGAACTTTTATGCGTGTAAATCAGGGACTGTGGGTCTTTCTTACTGACAGCATTGAGATTTTCCTGTATACATGTTGTGAGTCTTTTAGATGTTTGTCTCACGTATACTGCAAGGCATGCACTGTATGGAATGCTGTAAACGGTATTTCTTGTCTCTGTTGTCAACGTTTTGTTTTTGGCATTGAAAAGGGCAGTCTGTAAAATATCTGCCAGTTTGTGTGCTATCTTGATACCAGATCTGGACAGGACACGTGCTGTACTTTCTAACATGCCACAATGATAAGGCAATGTGTGGTAAGTGCGATGAGGGACTGAGTTGGAGTTGATTGTTTGTTGAGGTTTGTGGCATCTCCTATATAGGCATTGTTTAATAAATGTCTTGGGATAGCCATTTCATGTGAATAGACAAAAAATATAATGTCTTTTATTGTTTTTTGTGTCCATTGTGTTACAAAGGGTGTTAATCCTTTTGAACAAAGTCGTAACCCAACTCCATTTATGTGATGAAGGGTAGTTGCTGGAAAAGTGTAGTAATTTTTTCACCACAACAATCCTTGTGATAAACACTTGTAATTAAACTGATGTGGTTACCTCTTTCAATAGAAATGTCAAGTTTACTTCTTTTTCCATCGTGAATTGGATTGCAGGGAGTACTGAGTTGTAGAATTCATTCAGCTGATTACATTTTAATATGACAAATGTGTCGTTGATGTAGCATATCCAGAGTTTAAGTTTGTCAAAAGCTTAGGAATAAAAAACTATTCCCCTGGTGAATCTCGAGCGACAAGTATATAATATAATTTTTAAAAAAATTTTTTCTTATTTTTTTCAACCAAAAGATGGACGGCCCCTTACTCTAGAGGAGATTTGGCAAAGTGTTCAGGAGAACTATAAGGAACGTTTATTAGAAGGACCATGGGAGACTATTACTCAACAGGTGAGCCTGTGATATGCCTGTTTCAATGTATCTCTGAGCATCAACTTAAAACTGTGCAAACTCAAAATGTGCTTCACTGTTCATTTTGTTACTAAGGTATTTTGGGATTTCTTTGTGCAAATATGTGCTTCTCTTCTCTGTCTCTGAACAGCAGGCCTTTATTCATATACAAATGACACAGTCATCAAGGTGCAGCCCAAGTTTTTTCAGTATGTTTCATCATTCATGAGAGAAAAATCTGTTACTACAATGTGTCAGCTTAGTTGCAATTTAGAATTTTGCATCCTTTTAATATTGTGATTTCTATCTTTATTTGTAAAATAAAATATTTTTAAATTGATCCAAAATCTAATATTGAATTTTAAAGTGTTTAAAAGGTAAAACAGTTAAGAATCTGAATGTGAATTTCACAATTTTGACAGTTTGGGAAGATGCTATTAGCAATCTGGGGGACTGAATAATTATTTTAAAAGTAGTGAATACAAGACCAATTAATATAAACAAGTGAAATGTAAATAAAAAGTAAGTGTATATGGTGTTGAGCTTGATTAAAGTAGAAATCTTATCTAGTGCAAAAAAAAATATTGTTTGGTAAGTATAGCACGCAAGAAGAAACTATGCTATAATGAGAGAAGCAACAAAGTTTTGATTCACATATAATTTTTGCAAAGCTGACAATAAAATACATTTTGATGGCAATTTCAAAATTGTGAAACATGCAGCTCCAGTAAAATCAATTCTATTTATGTCTCTCATTCACACCTCTTTGGAGTTGTGTGTGTGTGTTTTTTTTTTTAAATGTGACATTCTGCATATTTCTCACATGAAGATGTACCAAAACACACCATCATGTATGTTTGTTGTGTTTTCTTTACAGGAAAACCTACTACACAGAAACCTGTTTGCCCCCTACTATTATCTAACAACTGCCCTTTCCTGTTCCTAATTCTTTTTATACAAATGATGTAGCTTAAAGTGCTTTACAAGATGTGAGAGAAGTAATTACATGCAAAGAAAAAACAAATAAAAGTAGACAAAAATAATACATAAAAAATAAGGAGAAATAGACTCCTTAAATACAGATTTTTTTAAGTCTGTAAATGATGGGCTAGTGACAATGTCAGTTGGCCAGAGTGGACAGAAAAAATTTAAAGAAAAAAACAGTTAAGCTGGAGAAAACAAAATCTGTATGGGTTCCAGGTCAAAAGACAGTCCAGCTCTTTCTGTTCATTCTGTCTAGCATAAATGCTCTTAAGTCATCCTATTTTTATTTATTTTATTAAGGCTTTATAATAGACGATTCAATGGAGCAGGTCTTGTGGCAAGTTGGGGATCCACTTTCATTTAAATATCACAAGTGGCTGCAGAGGATTTTGTCCAGATGGTGCTAGTGTTTTGAAGAATAGGAAAGAAAATGGAAAAAATCAAAATTAATAAAGATAACAGGTTGAAGAGTATGGTAATGGTGAGATTTTGCATATAACTTGATATATATTTTGTATGTCTTTATTTGTACTTAGGCAAAGCAATGTAATATTCAGTGTTACATTAGTGAGAAGCATTCATGTTTACCACCACCCCCCTTTTAGGAATGAGTGTCTTTGAATTTTATGACACGGTTGGGGGGATGTGCCTCAAACAAGTTTGGCTAATGTTTCTCTGAAGTCTCTCAACTCCCACACAAAGCCAGGCTGCCTAACTGCCAAGCTTTACCATAACATACTATGGTTTTCGGGGATGGCAGGTGTTGAGATGTTCTATTTCACCCATTGGTCTGAAGTATGGCTGTTTGGAACTGGCTTGTATCAGAAGCCTTTAACACAGAATTATCAGAGCCAACGAAAAAACTCATAATTCCGGCCCACCTTAAATCCCTTCTCACCTCTCTGTCAGCCTCTTTTGTCTTCTAAATGTGTTGATAAGCCCAAGCAGCAAGCAGCCTGCTATACCATCCTCCCCACTGCCTCAGAATAGGCAAGAAGTTCTCCCAGTTCCTGCCTTGATTGATTATCTGGGAGTGAGCTACCCAGAATTGAAAGGGGAAATAATTTGATGTGTGTTTTGTGTCTACAACAATCTATATAAACACATTGTTAAAACAAGAACGTTTTTCATGTTTTAGTAATAAATAACAAAATGTAGACATGAACAGTATGATGTGTGAAGGCTTATAATGTGTGAACCTTCACAAAAGGTTCAAGTACGATACAACAGCTTCTGTGGTCCTGTGGTTAGAACTGCCGACTTATAATCCAGCAGTCGTGAATTCGATACCACCTCCCGGGCAAATTTACCACTTAGAGTAGTGAGCTGCACTTTTTGTTAATATTATACAATAAAAACAACTGGTAATTCTAGTGTTAAGTACCATGACGTCCTATTGGCTCTAGGGGTTGGACAGAAAATGTATAAATTTGCTTGCTTACCTCACTCTCTCTCTTACCAAACTGCTGAATGACCATCTCACACCATGAACTGAAAAAGACAACACAATGAAGAGCACAGCTCGGCAGCCATATTGTTACAGGCATGCGGCCTGTTCTAAAGAAAGCTGATCACCAATGATGTCTTAACTAGAGACATTTTTAAGTAACTAACAAGTCTGTGTGCCCCCTGAAACTACACATCACCATTTATCAGGTTGTATGGTTGTCAATATTCAAATGTACTTTGCATATTGTTATTATTTATGAATATTACCAATAATACATTGTTTAAATTGTAACTTAACTCCTGCTCGTCTTTTACTACACCTAATTGCCTGAGATTATAGATGTAGAAGGGAAGGTGGGGAGAAATTATATGGTACAGTACCTTATAAACAGTGGTAAATCTGGGAGATTTGAGGCATTCTGAGAAAGGCTACATATTAATAATACAAAATGGGAAAGTGGAGTAATATGTTACTCTACCAAGAGAAAACAGTAAGGTACTGTATTCTAGATTTTTGGTGCAAAACCGCACAAGGCTTCCTCACCACTTATTTTATGCTTGACTCTTGGAATAATAAGCAGACTGCTATTAGAATACCTAAGGTTATGACTTGGAATGTTAAGGAGATAGGCCTTCCAAAATATAAGAAGGAAACAAGATTATTTAAAGCTTTATATACCATTAGTAGTATTTTAAATTCAATTCTAAGTCACAGGTAACCAATGTAACAGTACTAAAACTGGTGAGATGTGCTCAGATTTTCTTTTTCTGGCTAGGATTTTTGGTGCTGTGCTCTAGTCTAACTGTAACATTTATTTCTTTCATTACAATAATCTAACTTACTAAAAACAAAGGCTTGGATTAATTTCTCAGCATCTTGCAATGTTATAAGAGGTCTAACTTTGGCAGTGTTCCTTAAATGAAAAAATGTAACCTTAGTAATCTGGTTAATGTGTGATTTAAATTGTAAGTCAGAGTCCATGATTATGCCTAAATTCTTTACTCAACCTTGACATTTAATTGTAAGGGATCAAGTTTATTTCTAATACCAATATCTTCCTGTGAGTGCCTTGCATTTAAATGTAAGCCCCCGTTTCCCCTGACTGTTCTCCTTATCTATCGACCTCCAAAACCCAATTCTGCCTTTATTCCGGAAATTACTGATCTTCTCACAACACTCTGTGCTACTTCTGCCAACATCATAATCTTAGGAGATATAAATATTCATGTTGACAATCCCACAGGTTATCTCACTGCTGATTTCCTTGAGCTGCTAGATTCTCTCAACCTACAACAACATGTTGATGTTCCCACACATTCTAGGGGTCACACTCTTGACTTGGTCATTTCAAACTGTGCCCCAATCAGGAATCTACAGGTATTTGATCTTGGTATTTCAGACCACAAAGTTGTGTCATTGGAGCTGCCCTTTTTCTCCTCCCGTATCAAACCAAAACGACAGATCTACTTCAGAAATCTGAAGAATATCAATGTGGATGCCTTGGCCTTGGACCTTACATTTCTCTCCTCTGACTTTATCAGCTCCCTCTCTGTTGCTGACCTTGTGGATTTTTTACAACCAGTCCCTGAGCAGTCTCCTGGACTTCCACGCCCCTTTAACATCTAGGTCCGTCTCATTCTCGTGCTCAGCACCTTGGTATACCTGCGAGCTGCGAAAAATGAAGGCGGCTGGGCGTGTCCTTGAGCGGCGGCTCAAGGCCTCTGGGCTGACTGTCCATAAACAGGCTTACAGAGAACACATGAGAGCGTATGCAGAAGCTCTGAAGGTTGCACGGTCCAAGTTTTATTCCACCATCATCAGAAATGGCTCCAGCAACCCTAAAAAACTTTTTTCAACCATAAATCATCTTGTCAAACCTCCTTTACCTGCCCATTCTGAGACCACTGATGACAGATGCAACATGTATATCAACTTTTTTAAACAAAAAGTTGATAATATCCGTTTACACCTCTCTACCAAGGATATCTTGCCCTTCCCAACTGTTGACTCATTGTCTGAGACCGTCCATCCTCTTTGCTCTTTCTCTGTTGCCACACGGGAAGAGGTGGAGGATGTCATCAGGAAAATGAAACCGTCTACTAGTTCCCTGGACCCTTTCCCCTCACCCTTGCTGAGGGCCAACATTTCTGCCATCTCTCCACTTATCACCAGGATAATAAATCAGTCCCTCATGGCTGGCCATATTCCTTCTGCACTAAAAACTGCTGTCATCAGACCTCTACTGAAAAAATCCACCTTGGATCCTGAAGTTCTCTCCAATTATAGGCCCATCTCCAATCTTCCATTTCTCTCCAAAGTCCTGGAAAAAATAGTTGCAGCACAACTTCACGATCATCTCAAACTGAACAATCTGTTTGAAAAGTTTCAGTCTGGTTTTCGCCCTGGCCATAGCACTGAAACAGCCCTGGTCAGGGTCACCAATGATCTTCTGATGACGGCAGATACTGGTTCACCTTCACTACTTATCCTCCTTGACCTGACAGCTGCTTTTGACACAATAGACCATAACATCCTTCTTCACCGCCTTCAATACACTATTGGACTCTCAGGAATTGTTCTAAATTGGTTTACATCATACCTGACTGGCAGAACTGAGCATGTCGCCCTTGGCAGCGCAAAGTCCCACACCCACAACGTCGCCTGTGGTGTTCCACAGGGCTCTGTGCTGGGCCCTATCCTTTTTACTATCTACATGCTCCCCCTTGGAACTGTCATTGGCAGACATGGTTTATCGTTCCATTGCTATGCCGATGACACTCAGCTTTACCTCAGGACTACTCCCACCTCCTCTACTGCTCCTCTGCCAACATCTACATTGTCTACCTGCCTGGAGGAGATAGAGGCTTGGATGAGGCTCAATTTTCTTCAGTTGAACAGATCCAAAACAGAAGCCATCTTAGTTGGTACATCACATCATCTTCGCTCTTCTACCATCACCAGTATTACTTTCTCTGGCCAAAATATTCCTCTTTCCACATCTGTTACTAATTTGGGTGTTAGAATGGACTCCCAACTTACTTTTGACACCCACATCAAATATCTCTGTAAGTCATCTTTTTACCATCTCAAGAACATCGCCAAACTCCGCCCATTACTCACCCTGGCAGATGCAGAGAAGCTCGTCCATGCCTTTGTCTCTTCCAGGCTGGATTACTGTAATGCACTCCTCATTGGGATTCCTGGCAAGAGTATCCAGAGACTCCAGTATATTCAGAACAGCGCTGCCAGGATCCTGATGAGGGTGCGAAAGTATGATCACATCACCCCAATCCTGAAAACCCTTCACTGGCTCCCTGTTTCATTCAGAATAGAGTACAAGGTCTCCCTTCTTACCCATCAGTGCATTTATGGACATGCCCCTCTTTATCTACAGGAACTCCTTACCCCCCATAACTCCTTACGTTCCCTCCGCTCTGTACTCACTAACACTCTCAAGTCCCCAGAACTAAGCTCAGTAGCATGGGTGACAGGGCGTTTTCATCGGTGGCGCCGAGGCTGTGGAATGCCCTCCCTGATTACCTGAGAGCCCCACAGTCGACTGAGGCCTTTAAGCGAAACCTAAAAACTCATCTTTTTAGAAAGTCATTTTGTTAAAGTATTTTATAGACTCTTCTGTTCTTTTTTTTTTTTTTTTTTTTTTTTTTTTTTTTTATTTTATTATTCTATTTTTACTCTGTAGCACTTTGGGATTGCTAAAATATAAAGTGCAATATAAATAAAATTTATTATTATTATTATTATTACCCTCATTATTTCCATTTGTACAGATGACATAATTTTTTTTTTACTTATTTAGCTTGAGGAAATTACTACTCAACCATTCAGAAATAAAACACAGACATTGAATCAGTGAGTTCAGAGTGTCAGGGTTATCAGGTGCTATAGATAAATCTGAGTGTCATCTGCATGGTTGTGGTAGTTCACCTTGTGTTTTCAGATAGTATGGCCAAATGGGAGAATACAGATTGAAAATAACAGCGGGCCCAGAACAGATCCTTGTGGTATGCCATATACGTATCATAGATCTCTGAACTACACAACTAATAAAGAATTTTGTATCTGTTAAATAAGACGGAAACCAGTTTAAGACACTGCCCAAGAGGCCCACCCATTGACAAAGGCGATTTATTAGAATACTGTGGTCTATGGTGTCAAATGCTACGCACAGGTCTAGTTGAGCAATAACATATACAGTATATGGTCTGTCTCTGTCTGCATTAACCTGTAAGTCATTACTACCTCGAAAAGTGTTGTTTCTGCATGATTATTTGATCTAAAACCTGACTGAAACTTATCAAGAATAGAATATTTGTCATTTAATTGCTGAAAATGTACCTTTTCTAGAATTTACTTAAAAAGGCAGCTTAGAAATACTGTAGATCTAAAATTGTCAATTACAGAGTAGTTTATTTTCTTAAGCAGGAGTTTAACACTAGAAGTCCTGAAGCCAATGACAAAACTCATAATCCTGGGCCACCTTAAATCCTTTCGCACCTCTCCATCAGTGTCTTTTGTGTTGTAAATCTGTCGATCAGCACAAGCAGCAAGCATACCCTGCCTTGACGGAGCTCAGCTTGGGCAAAAACGTCTCCCAACTGAAGCCAAGGCTCCTTATTTGCGTGTGAGATCTGGTGTTGTACAGGGGAAATAATACAGTATATCATTATTTGGAATACATGCATTTCATTTGTGTTCCGTGTCTACAAAGATCTGGGTAAGTGTAAGATGAAAGGAAATGCAAGAAATGCTGAACACATACCTAAAGCAGAACTTTTTCCATGTTATACTAAGTATAATGACTTTAGTCCAAATATCAAATAAACGTGCACTTTTATTCAAGAATATAACTAAAGGGGAAAAAAAAACAAACATTCAATTTACATGTGGCTGTCACTGTTTTTAAAAACTTGTCAATTGACAGGGAGTTTACACGTATTCTTGAATGGTGCAGAGGTAAGAACAGCTGCCTTATAACCCAAAGGTCCCGGGTTTGAGACGGAGCACTCCTCGTTTTGAGTAGTGAGCTGCTATTATTATTATTATTCAGTCAGTCAGTCATTGTCCAACCCGCTATATCCTAACACAGGGTCACGGGGGTCTGCTGGAGCCAGTCCCAGCCAACACAGGGCGCAAGGCAGGAACAAATCCCGGGCAGGGTGCCAGCCCACCGCAGGGCACACACCCACACACCAAGCACACACTACGGACAATTTAGGATCGCCAATTCACCTAACCTGCATGTCTTTGGACTGTGGGAGGAAACCGGAGCACCCGAAGGAAACCCACACAGACACAGGGAGAAACATGCAAACTCCATGCAGGGAGTACCCAGGAAGTGACCCAAGTCTCCTTACTGTGAGGCAACAGCGCTACCACTGCACCACTGTGCTGCATTATTATTATTATTATTTCTACAATACAGTATAATAAAAGTATACAGTTGATTTGAGTCTGTAAAACCCAGTGTAAATTTTGGCTACTTGTAAAAGTTAGCGCTTATTTTTTTTTATTATTCAGTTTTATTCTATCCTTGATGTTCACATGGTATAACAAACTTGCCTCTCACTCTCTGAGTTGATTGCATTTATCTCCATTCTTTTCACAAGAGCAGCGCTATGGCTGATGCCTGCTCAGAACTATTTGTTGTACCAGCAATCAAAGATACGATGTCACGTGACTGCTATCAGACTGGACAAAGTCAGGACCGTAACAACAAACAGATTCTTCACCGTGCTCAGGAATTCTAGTGTTAACTACTGCAGTCTTTAGACAGTTTGGTAAGACCCTGTTATCTAATGATGAGTTCACTATGTCAATTACCACACACAAGACTTGTTTAAAAATCTTGTTGGAACTCTGTCAAGGACACAAGTGCAGGGGCATTTGAGAAATTATTCTACAGAGTTCAGGAAAACCTATTACAGTAAAGGAATTTAATTCTCTAAAAAGAGATGATGTTCAACAGGATTCATTCTTGAGGGATGCATTGTATTATTGCTAATATAAATTATTTTGTGTGAAAAAATTTGGCAGAAGACTCGCATACTTTTTTTTTTTTTTTGAAGTTTCCAGGATACATTATCTTGAATGAACTGGGTTTAGAACACATTCAATCATTGATAATACAAATCTTGAATTTCCAGCATTATCATTTATAATTTCAGAAATACAAGACTGCTTCTCAAGATAGACTGCTTTTTTATATTCAGTTATATGTGCCTTTATATTTCACAGTGGACTTTTAATTTAGTTTTTCCCCATTTACTCCCAGTCATACAGCATTTTCTCTTAAGATTTAGAACTCTGAGTTTCCTATAGTATTTTAGTGCTGGAGGATTTCTTAACAATTTTTCAGGGGGCACTATGTCAACTGCAGCTCTCACCTTGGAAAAAAATTCCACTTTACTGGTAACATTGCTGGCTGTGCTAGGACACACACTAAATTCAGACTGATTATTCAGAATATTAGCAAACGTATATGCTGTGAATGCATTAAAATAACATTTTTAACTGCTCTTTAGTTTTAGTTACTAGTATTTCTTTGTTGAAAAGAATCCAGAAATGGTCAGATATACCGATTCACAACCTGCCTCACATCAGCTTGTAACACTTTTGAAATGGCTAAATCCAGTGTGTGTCCTTCTTTATGAGTAGGCTGGCTGATGTGCTGGCTAAGATTAAATAGTGCAGTAATTCTCTTGCTTTTGAGTTGCATTGAATATCCACATGAATTTTTAAATCCCCCACAATGAGGAACCTATCATAATTATTTATTATTATAGATACAAAGTCTGAGAATTCTTCTATAAAGGACACATATTTAGGTGGTCTATAAATGGTTAATATGAGAGACTGTGTCACTCCTTGGATAACTACGGCAATATACTCTAAGGACATGAAAGTGACAAAACTGTTAGCTTTACAGTTTAATCAGTTTGACAAAATACTTGCTAAACCATGATGTTTTTTTACCTTGGCAAATCAAATGAACAAAATTGTAATTCGGAGGTGCTGCTTCAACTAACACTGCTACACCATTACTACTGACCAATATTTCACTCAGTGTATGGGCATCTATTTTCTTTACTATTTTTGATATAATAAGTTATCATCAGTGATGCAAAGATATATGCTGAAAATGAGTGGGCTGTTAGCTACATAATTATGTAGATGACAAAAGCATGCTACCAGACTACTGAAGAATTTAAAAGATGCATTAAACAATGCAGCATTATATATGGCATAATGATCAGTTTTATAAAAAGTCCATACAGAAAAATGTTTTCGAAAGCATAGTACAAGGTAGGATTAAATGAGAAAAAAACGACAATAAGATGTACTGTATAACAAGCCAACCAGGGAAAACCTAGTTATTACTTAGGTTTGTCTCAGTCAGTTGGAATAATTATGAGGTTTACACCTGCTTTTGAACAGAGCTCCTGGAGATAATTATGATAAGTACAATTATAGTAGTGTTCAATATAAAATGCTAGTGAAACTTAGTGAAAGTCTTAAAAATTGATTCGTCATGACTTGTAACAGACTCCTCTTGTTTAGCCACTATATTGTACTTTGTCTCTATAGCTTAACTACTTTCAAATTTTCTCAAAACCTTCTCACTAGGAAAAATGTTAAATAAGCTCTGGTGTAATGTGTAAGAGTTTTACATAGGCATTTTTTTTAGTAACCCTATCAAATCAGCTTCAATTTTTGGCCATTTTCTGCTACTCTGATTTAACACTAGAATTACCAGAGTCTACGAAAAAACTCGTAGATCCGGCCCACCTTAAAACCGTTCTCACCTCTCTTTTGTCTTCTAAATGTGCCGATTAAGAGGAGCAGCGAGCAGCTGGCTATTCCATCCCCCACCATCGCAGAACGTTCACTAAGTTTTCCCAGCTCATGGCTTGTTTGATTGTCTGGGAGTGACTGAACTGCTGGAGTTTTAGAATGAAAATAATAGATCGCTATTTGGAATACATGCATTTCATGTGTGTTCCGTTTCTACAGTAATCTTTGTAAACACATTGCTAAAACAGAAACTTTTTCATATTTTAGTAATAAATGTTACAAAATGTAGGCATAAACTATAGCATCTGTGAAGCCTGAAGTCCAAACATCAAATAAACATTTTCACAAAAGGTTCAAGGATGCTTCAACAGCTTCCGTGGCTTAACGCTACGGTTTGCTGACTTGGGGCATAACAGCCCTGTCGTGCTACAGAGACGTGAGTTCGATTCCCAGCTTTGAAGAAAGTGTTTTTTTTTTTTTCCCTCAAACGGAATTTATAAATTGGTATGCACTGTAAATCGTTATCTTTAAAATGTCAATCGCGGTTATTTCTGTTGATTAATTCATGCTTTTTTACTTAGAGTCAGAACAGGAGCTTTTTCTGCTTATTCAGCTTCTGATCTGACTCAAACAGCGGCAGTATAACTTCACACCTGATCTGACGCTGTTCGTTTTCAAATAATATTGCATTACTTCGACGATGTTTTCTGATTGGTACTATTCGCATCATAAAATGATTTCTTCAAAACGTCACATATATTTGTCTCTTTCTTTTTTTAAAATGTGCGTTGTAGCATGCAGCAACTGGCCACCTGCATGTTCTTGCGCACACTGAATAAGACCGCGCTATATGCAATCATCAGATTCAAATGTTAACAGTTATATAGCACAGAATGGAAATCAGCAGTTCTTAGCATTGCACCACGCAAGCTGTCATATCAACCGCCTACTGTAACTTGCTTTCTTTTTTCTTCGGTTATAGTCTTGAATAAAAGTGCACCTGTTTTGTTATACTTTTACATCAACATATGTTCCTGTGTTTGAGCTACATGGGCATGCTCAAAAAATACACGTATAATGCCACGAAAAGTGCATGCAGACACTTCAGTACACTGCAGAGCTTTAGCGCGTCTTTATGTGAAAACAGCAGTATCAGATGGGGAGTGTCTGATGATTGCATATAGCGCTGAAGTTACTGCTCTTTACTAGGCTTTCCTCTGCATGTCCGGGAGTACAAAAGAAACAGCATACAGCAACACGTGGGGACTGGCAATATTGGGGGGAAAAAACACGTGGTCGTATGTATCGTGATACACTGCAGAACTATAGACCGTCTTTATGTGAAAACAGCAGTGTCAGGTGGGGGGCGGTAGGGAAGTATCCTGAACGCGACTGAGACAATGAAAAGTGAATTTAACCCCTTCACCGCCCTCTGCCGGATATATCCGGCACCGTTGTTTTAATGCTAACGCCATACTGCCGGAATTATCCGGCACATTTGCCTGTGGTTATATGAATGCCTGGCAAGTAGTATAACTGACGGTTTGGCGTGGGTATTATTACTACGTTGTATTTCGACAAGTCTGTGGTTGTTTTGGCCGGTCATGTGACGTGATTCGCATGTAACAGCTGTGAATATGGCGAAACGTAAACTGACTTCAAGTGAGGCTTTGCAGGCGATTTTGGACAGTTCTGATCATGATTGTAGCAGTTCTGAAGAAGATTTTAGTGACAGTGATGAGCAGCAACGTGCGCTGCATGATATTGTGAATGAAGACGCATCGGATGACGGCGCTGAGTGGGTGTATCCCCAGCATCTCAGCTGGGCTGCTGCCCGTGGTGAACTACCTTTTCTGCATTCGTTTGAGGGAACGTGTGGCTTTATTGTTGATGTAAACAATTACACTGCTGAGCAGTTTTATGAGCTGTTTGTGTCACCTGATTTGATTAGACATTTTGTTCATCAGACAAATCTGTATGCAGCACAGTTTATTGAGAAAAATCCCAATTTACCTCCACATTCCCGTGTTCGTGCTTGGTTTGACACTGATGAAAACGAAATGAAAAAATTCATTGGGATTTTGATGTTGATGGGAATAATCAGAAAACCAGATATTGAGATGTACTGGTCTACAGATCCTATGTATGCAACACCTATTTTTGCAGCTGTCATGACACGTAACCGATTCTCTTTGCTGCTGAAATTCTTTCATTTGAATGACAACAGAAACGAGCCAGATAAGAAAGATCCAAACCGCGACCACTTGTTCAAGCTACGTCCTTTGATTGATCATTTATTTGAAGCATTTCAGTTGCCCTACATGCAGGACCGTCAGTTGCAGTTGATGAAAGTTTATTGTCGTGGAAGGGCCGCTTACAGTTTCGACAGTATCTACCATTGAAAAGGGCACGGTTTGGTATCAAGATGTTTTGCTTAGCTGAGAATTCAGGTTACATTTATAGATTTCGTGTATACACTGGCAACTTGCACAACATTTAGTGGTCAATACTGCTTGAATAAATGTAAAAAATGTAAAAAAAATGTAAAAAAGTAAAAAAAACAAAAATTGTTCAGATTTCGCCTGGCGTGGGGAATATTTAGGGAGTTGGCGGTTAAAGGGTTAAAAAAAAAATAAAGCTAACCTTTACAAATATCATAAATTACACCGGCTGTTACAGACTGAAATCAAATGTATCTTTTTATTCTAAAATAGTGAAAATGAGAACACTTCTCAAAATGGAGTTGTGCAGGATCGAACTCACGACCTTTGGATTCCCAGTCAGAAACCGATACTGTTGCGCCACGGAAGCAGTGATAGCTAATGCGTGTCAAAGTCGCACACTAAGGCGGCTTTTTTTGGCGGTGGCTTTTTTTTTTGTACCTTTTGTGAAAGTGTTTCTTTGATATTTGGACTTCAGGCTTCATACATTATATTGTTTATGCCTACATTTTGTCATTTGCTACTAGAATATTGTAAACCGTTTCTGTTTTAACAATGTGTTTACACAGATTACTGTAGAAATGCAACACATATGAAATGCGTGTGTTGCAAATAACAATCTATTATTTCTACTCTAAAACTCCACTTCACTCCCAGATAATCAATCAAGGCATGAGCTGGGAAAAGCTTGTTTACGTTCTAAGTCGTTGAGGGGATGGAATAGCCGGCTGCTGGCAGCTTGTCTTTATCAGTACATTTAGATGACAAAAGACGCTGGCGGAAAGGTGAGAAGGGTTTTAAGAAGCGATTTAAGGTGGGCCGGATCTACGAGTTTTTACGTAGGCTCTGGTAATTCTAGTGTTAACTGACCGTGAGACTTCACTTAGTATTAATGTTCTATATATCATACTAATGGGCAAACAATTCTCTTTCAGAATACTTATATCTAAAGAAGACACTACATTTTGTACATACATTTCAGTACACAATTTTATGTATTACCAAAAGTGCACTTTGAATCCTATTCTTATAGGTGTATGTGTTGGAATAAGCTTCCAGTCACCATTTACATGAAATACATTGTATTAGCAGTTACGAAAAAATGATTATCAAATGTCCACAACTAACATGTTGTTTTACTAGTTTGAAGTAGTATAAAAAACAGGATTCTTTTTCTTAGATTTTACTGTTTTCAAATAAATTACCTTAGCATGAATTTGTCTTATATATTCTATGTATCCAAGGGAGCACTTTCTGAGTTACAGTTGTTTCAGATATTCATGATACAGTTTTAAAGGGGTGCTTGAACTTGCACATTTTGCTTCATTGGAATAGTCATCAAAATTATTGTGAATCATGTTGATTAAGTACAGTACAATTTAGGATTTTTCTAACTGATCATAAATTGGAAATTACACTTTTGAGATCAAATTAGTCAGAAAAATTATTTTCTGCGTTCTTGGATTGAAATTCTACAAGTGTTGACTATTGACTGATATGTATTAGCTGTGCAGTGTGCTGTTTACTGAATGCTGCTCTTTGTTTGCATTTCTGCTATCGGTGTTGAATATTTTATATATGTTGAAGTATATTTTAATATTGTCCTTTGGTGGTTGTACTGTGTGACAAAGTAATATGTTGATAGATCGTCAGGTAACTTTTTTAAACCCAATTTTACAAGAACATTTATGAAATATGTAACTATGAGTAATATAAAGAAAACATTTATTTTAAAAAGCAAATTTTAGCTTCTTGAAAACCAGTTTCTGTCCTATTAGATGCACAACAGAACCTTGTATTTCTGGCACAAAGCCCACCCACACTACACAAAAATGACATAAATATTTTTAATTTTCATTACACTATAAGAAAGCATAATGACATAACTAAATACCTCACCTATGCTGTGTGAAATCAAACCACATAACACTGCCCCCACCCCCCATGATCCCTATTACATTAGAGGAAATCACTACATGAA
>NC_041400.2:66323965-66353965 GCF_900747795.2 Erpetoichthys calabaricus | reverse complement strand
TTATTAATTTTTCAACATTGTGTAAGATAAATGTATAAAGTAACATAAAAGGTTTAAATACTGGTTATCCTTTTACACTAAAATATTACTAAAGAGATACAAAAAAAGTAAAATGGATATGTTCTTTTTCTTTAAGGAGATTAAATATTACTGAAGAAAGAAAAAAAAAAATTAAACAGCCAAATGGGGCTATGCATACGAACTTAAAAGGTTTAAATAAAACAGAAATATATATTTTATTTTTACTTGCTTAACTTGTGGAGGGTGTATCCTGTAGCAAAGCCGTAACTTTTTTCGTGAAAGCCTGTTTCAGTCAATAAGACTTAAAAAAAGGTGTAAAGATATTGACAATAAGCTAAGCAAACCCAGGAAGACATGGAATCGTTTAAATCAAGTATCATTACATCTTCCTTTCTTAAAGAGAAGTAAGGCAGTACTTATAAGCTTACATATTTATATATAGACATACATACATACATATATATATATCTGAAGCCGTGCAAGCACACTCTTGAGAATGCAACGTATAGTTGTACAGAAGAAAAGCAATCTTGCCTCAAATGAATGGCAACCTTTTGTAGGTCTATGAACTTAATTTAAAACTTTAGGTTTACACGGTGCTTTCTTTCGAAGTACCTGCACTCAGGAATATGTCTGTATGTGTCAGTCGGTCAAATCCACGCGCTTCGCACCGGCGAAGTACCGCTTTTAAATTTTTATTAAGAAGAAAATAAAACCTTTTTAAATTGAGGGAAAATATACTAATAACAGTTTGTTAAGGATCTGTTTTTTTGTGAAGCTGCCTTTACTCGAGTGATCACTTCGACCTGACTTGGTGGCCAACTATAAGCGTTACCTGGTAGGTAACCACCCATACAATCAGATTGTGAATCAGACTACGAATGCCGTGAATGTAATTACACACTTACTGCACTTGCTTACGGTAATTGAACCTCGGACGTCAGCGCTAGAGGGGCTTAGCAGCGGTGAAGTATTGCTTTTAAATTTTAATTAAGAACAAAAGGAAACCTCAGAGGTTCGATTCCCGTAAGGGAGTGAAGTGAGTGTCCGGTTACCTACCAGGTAACGCTTATGGTTGCACAGCAAGTGACGTAACATCAGCCACGGTGCCTTCAGTTGTGAGAAGCAGATCATAGAATGATTGAAAATAGTTTTGCATTTACCTTTTTAGTAAAAGGTGAGCTTTTAAGCCTGAGAAATCACCCCGTAAATGCACACGTTTAATTGCACATGTTTTAATATGTATGGTTACACAGTATTAAAAGACAGTGAACAACGTCAGTTACCTTTGATCCCGCGTTTGATAAAAGGCGAGCTTTTAAGCCTGAGAAATCACCCCGTAAATGCACACGTTTAATTGCACATGTGTTAATATGTATGCTTACACAGTATTAAAAGAAAGTCAAAAATTAACGTCATTTACCTTCGTTCCCGCGTTTGACTCGTGCTGTAAATCTCTTCCTTGTTTTTAGTTCACGTGATTACGTAGGAGGCGTGATGACGCGATACGTGACTCCGCCTCCTCCATTAGAGTATTTGGACAAAAAACATGTTCCAGTTATGACCATTACGCGTAGAATTTCGAAATGAAACCTGCCTAACTTTTGTAAGTAAGCTGTAAGGAATGAGCCTGCCAAATTTCAGCCTTCTACCTACACGGGAAGTTCGAGAATTAGTGATGAGTCAGTCAGTCAGTCAGTCAGTGAGGGCTTTGCCTTTTATTAATATGTATAGATAGACATACATACATATATATATATATATCTATATATATCTATATCTATATATGTATATCTATATATATCTAAATCTATATATATATATATATATATATATATATATATATATATATCTATATATATATATATATATATATATATATATATATCTAAATCCCCGCGAAGTACTGCTTTTAAATTTTTATGAAGAAGAAAAGCTTTTTAAATTGAGGGAAAATATCCCAATAGCAATTTGTTACGGATCTGTTTTTTTGTGAAGCAGCCTTAACACAGCTTTTCCGCTGTTTTATAAACAAACGCCATATAAGGTCTTCCTTTTTCCTTGCTTCGCCAAGGAAAGAGCCTTTTTATTAAATCCAAGGGTTCTTCGCTTTTTTTTTTGTTTGTTTATTACGATTGTTATAGTTCTGTTTGTATACGACGTTGTCAGTTCAGCACTCAGGTTGTAATATGACCAAGCCGTGCAAGCTTACTGTTAAGAATGCAACGTATAGTTGTACATGAGAAAAGCAATCTTGCCTCAAATCAATAGCAAACTTTTGTAGGTCTATGAACTTAATTTAAAGTTTAGGTTTACACGGTGCTTTCTTTCCGAAGTACCTGCACTCATGAATATGTCTGTATGCGTCAGTCGCTCAAATCCCCGCGCTTCGCACCGGCGAAGTACTGCTTTTAAATTTTTATTAAGAAGAGAAATAAACCTTTTAAAATTGAGGGAAAATATACCAATAACAGTTTGTTAAGGATCTGTTTTTTTGTGAAGCTGCGTTCACTCGAGTGATCACTTCGAGATGACTTGCTGGCTAACCATAAGCGTTACCTGGTAGGTAACCACCCATACAATCAGATTGTGAATCAGACTACGAATGCCGTGAATGTAATTACCCCGATCTACATGCTGTCAAATAAATGAACCACACGCCGTGGCGCAATTTTAGGGGCTTAGCCTCTAGCGCTGACGTCCGAGGTTCGATTCCCGTAAGGGAGTGAAGTGAGCGCTGCTTTTTAAAGTACTGCTTTTAAATTTTTATTAAGAAGAAAAGAAAACCTTTTTAAATTAAGTCTTAAAAAGAGCTGTAAAGATATTGACAATAAGCTACGCAAACCGACCAAGACATGCAATCGTTTAAATCAAGGCACGAGTCGAAAAACACCATCCCATAATATTAGTTAACGATTAACACATTTCTATATGTATTGTAAGCATACAATACAACTGATAATATGTTGCGCTTATTTATCTGGTGTACTGACATTTTTGCGCGTTTAACGGCTGAAATCTAACGTGGTTTGTGCCCTTCAGAATGAAAAGAGTTTGCATTTACCTTTTTAATAAAAGGCGAGCTTTTAAGACTGAGAAATCACCCTGTAAATGCAAACGTTTAATTGCACATGTTAATATGTATGCTTACACAGTATTAAAAGACAGTCAACAATTAACGTCATTTACCTTCGTTCCCACGTTTGACTTGTGCTGTAAATCTCTTCCTCGTTTTCAGTTCACGTGATTATGTAGGAGGCGTAATACGTGATGACGCAATATGTGACTCCGCCTCGTCCATTAGAGTATATGGACAAAAAACAGGTTCCAGTTATGACCATTACGCGTAGAATTTCGAAATGAAACCTGCCTAACTTTTGTAAGTAAGCTGTAAGGAATGAGCCTGCCAAATTTCAGCCTTCTACCTACACGGGAAGTTGGAGAATTAGTGATGAGTGAGTCAGTCAAACAGGTTCCAGTTATGACCATTACGCGTTGAATTTCGAAATGAAACCTGCCTAACTTTTGTAAGTAAGCCGTAAGGAATGAGCCTGCCAAATTTCAGCCTTCTACCTACACGGGAAGTTGGAGAATTAGTGATGAGTCAGTCAGTCAGTCAGTCAGTCAGTCAGTGAGGGCTTTGCCTTTTATTAGGATACTGTAGATATGTGTAAATGTATGTATGTATGTATGTATGTATGTATGTGTGTATATATATGTTGATATGTGTATATATATATGTATATATATGTGGATGTGTATATGTATATATATATAGGTATATATATGTATATGTAGATATGTATATATGTAGATATGTATATATGTATATGTATATTTATGTTTATGTGTGTGTATATTATATATATATATAAGACAGCAACACTCATAACAATAACAACACAATTACATTGACAATCATGTTACGTTATTTTTAAAATGTTTCCTTTTCTTTTTTATAACCTCTTTAACACACTACTTCTCCGCTGCGAAGCGAGGGTATTTTTCTAGTCTATACTAATAAAAGGCAAAGCCCTCACTGACTGACTCATCACTAATTCTCCAACTTCCCGTGTAGGTAGAAGGCTGAAATTTGGCAGGCTCATTCCTTACAGCTTACTTACAAAAGTTAGGCAGGTTTCATTTCGAAATTCTACACGTAATGGTCATAACTGGAACCTGTTTTTTGTCCATATACTCTAATGGAGGAGGCGGAGTCACGTATCGCGTCATCACGCCTCCTACGTAATCACGTGAACTAAAAACAAGGAAGAGATTTACAGTCAAACGCGGGAACAAAGGTAAATGACGTTAATTTTTGACTTTCTTTTAATACTGTGTAAGCATACTTATTAACACATGTGCAATTAAACGTGTGCATTTACGGGGTGATTTCTCAGGCTTAAAAGCTCGCCTTTTATTAAAAAGGTGAATGCAAACTGTTTTAATTCTGAAGGGCACAAACCACGTTAGATTTCATGCTCAAGAGTAAGCTCAGCACACAGCTTGGTCATATTACAACCGGAAGGGCGAACTGACAACATGGTATACAAAGAGATCCTTAAGAAATAATTATTGATTCATTTTCCCTCAATTTAAAAAGGTTTACTTTTCTTCTTAATAAAAATTTTAAAGCAGTACTTCGCCGCTGTGAAGCGCGGGTATTTTGATATATATCAAAATATATCGTGTCAGCACGCCTCCCATGTAAGCACGTGAACTGACCCGCTGCCGTTTGCAATGCCATATTCGCGAGATAAAAGTTTAATGAGAAGACACGAGGTATAAACGACAGTTTGGATCACTTTGTGACAGAGTTAAAATTGCAGTAGCCAGAAACTTTTAACTGCCGGGTCTTAGCTAACATTAAATAAACCCGTGGACATCGGCACGACACTTCAGGTCACGTGTCTGCAAAAGAACCTCATTCAGGCAACTATTTTTACTGGCGGTGGCTCAGGGGAGACAGTTTTTATTCCTCGCATCCCCGTTATACCGTCTGATCTCCCATTTCAATTCAAACGCCTCCAATTTCCACTAAGGCTCTGCTTCGCAATTACAATTAATAAGTCTCAGGGACAGACCCTACAAAAGGATGACATTCATTTGATATATATATATATATATATATATATATATATATATATATATATATATATATATTGTGACGTGTCTTGCCATTGCATGGACTATAGGGAAGGGAAGCAGTGTTGGGGTGGAGTCTTGAGTGAACCCTGTTTGTAAGGGCTTGGGGCACCTCCCTAGAGAGAGATGAGTGACAGGGATATGGGTTAATTAATGGGGCGTGATAAAAAGGTGTGTGTGGCCAGAAGTTGGAGTTGGAGGCGGGAGAACAATATAAGGTGTAAGGAAGGGAAGTAACTGTGGGGAGAGTAAGAGAGGTAGATAGGACGAAGGTGATTAGTCTTTGTTATTTTGGAGGTGTCCCCGTGACCCAGACAACGGGCGGCTGTAGGGCACCGTTTATATCGCGGCTGATTGAATAAAAAGCCAGTCGGCATTTTTGGAAGACTTCCCCGGTCAAGAGGCTCCTGAGTGTGTTATTCGACGGGACGTCACATTGGTGATCAGAAGTGGGATTTGGTTATTAGACAAACGGAGTCGCGACAGTGTGGAAATGAAACGAAGTAGCAGTCAAAGTCCGGGTGAGAGTGTATTTAAAGAAGCGTTCACGCCGCATATAAGTTTGCCTAGGCAGTTAGCACTCATGGAGGAGGGCAGGTTTTCAGCCCGCGTGAAGCAAGAGGGTGACTTAGAGCCTCCGTCGGAGCAGTTTGCATTTATGAGGCTGAATGCTGTTGAGCCTGCAGCGCGACCCCATTTTATGGAAGACGCTCAATTTAATGCGAGGCCGGATGGAGCGATAGAAACGAAAGAATTGCAGCGCTTCCCGAGTGTGTTGGCGTGGACCGAATTTAAACAGCGCTTCCTTTATTTAGCAAATAAGTACGGATGGACGGAGGATTATGGAGCAGGGCAGTTATTGGCACATGTAGATGGAGAGGCAATAAACGTGTTGGCTGAAGGACTGCGCGATGGGCGCCGTGGCTACACAGAACTGTTATGTTGCATGGACAACACGTGGCTGAGGGCAGCTAGGGAGGCGGTGCATGTGAGTGATGAAATAAAGACACAACGGATGGGTGGGACTGTATTGAAGATTGGCAGATTTGATGGAACTGGGTCTTGGGAAGCATACAACACTCGTTTTCACATGATTACCAGGGCAAATGGCTGGAGTTTGGAGGACCAAGCTGTACAGCTGGCTGCAGCATTAGATGGTGATGCATTGGTGGTTCTGACGGATGTGCCAGAAGATGAGCTGTTAAATGCCCATGCTTTGGAAATTGTATTGGAGCGACGGTTTGGCCATATAGAAGCTGTGACTACAATAAGACAACAGCTGGAGCAGAGGGTTCGCAGGACAACTGAGGCCCTGGGGGCATTTGCAGAAGATGTACAGTCTCTGGTGCGACGGGGTTATCCCCATTTTGACAGATCCGTGCAGGCAGAGTTGGCTAAGGAGGCATTTCAGCGGGGTTTGAGCCCACCATATCTCCGACAGCAGGTCCGTTTCGCTAAGCCTGAGACCTTGGAACAAGCTTTGTCTGCAGCCCAGGAGGCAGAACAAATACTTAAAGAGGGTTACAGCCAAGCACCTCTCGCATCAGCAGAGTCGACCAAGGGGAGGAGACCGGAAGCTATCCACCAAACTAAGGCCATAGATGTAGAACAAGAGTATGAGGCAGTGGCTCCAGTGACTACCGTACAGAAATTCAGGAATCCTTCACGCCTAATGCGCCCACCCCGCTGCTGGTACTGTGGACAACATGGACACTTACAACGTGACTGCCCCAGTAGGGCTAAACAAGAGGACTCCCAACTAAGCATTGTACCGGGGAAACGACATGGGACCAGTGTAGGAGGGACAACGCTGGCCCCAAGAACAGTCCCTGTTGGTCAGTTGGGTGAGGGAGATTACTGTCACCTTTCAGTTTTGGTTGGCGGCCATGTATGCAAGGCACTGGTGGATACAGGGTCAACTGCATCTATTATCCATCCTGACATGTTGGATGTGGCGGTCCTATGTGCAGCCGATTCTACTAAGTTGATGACAGCGAGAGGTGAGATGACCCCCATGTTAGGCAGAGCACAAATAGACATTTTGTATTGCTAAGAAGCAGTGGGTGCAGGATGTCTGGGTGGCTAATATCAACAACTCCTGTATCTTGGGACTTGATTTCTTACAAGCAGTTGGAGCGCGAATAGATCTTCAGATGGGGACTCTGTATCTTCAAGGAATTGGGACACTCCCCTTGTTAGGGCACCAGCAAGGAAGGAGGGAACCACCAGTGGTGGCTCCCCAAGAAGAACATGTGCCTATTTTCACTAACATCACTCAAACCGTACCAGTAATGAAGGTTGTCCGCACTGTTTGGAATGCCAACAGGGAAGGGTTAACACACAAGCAACAGCGCCAGCTCTGGCAGTTGTTACATGACTTTAGGGACCGTTTTGCTACCTCTGCAGATGATGTTGGCCAGACTTCTCTTGTGCAGCATGACATCAATACTGGGAGTGCTTTCCCTATCAAACAGCGCCCCCGCCGTATGCCACTAGCTAAACAGACAGCAGCTGAGAACATTCTACAGGAAATGAGACAGGCCGGAATTATCGAACCCTCTGAGTCTCCCTGGGTCTCTCCTGTGGTCCTTGTCCCTAAGAAGGATGGCAAGTGGCGATTTTGTGTTGATTATCGGCAGGTAAATGCTGTAACCATCAAGGACTCCTATCCGTTTGCCTCGCATTGATGAATCCCTGGACTTGGTGGCAGGATCAGCCTGGTTTTCATCACTAGACCTGCGCAGTGGCTACTGGCAGGTGCCGCTAACACCTGAAGCTCGACCTAAGACTGCATTCTCCACAGGAAAGGGGCTCTGGCAGTTCCGAGTTATGCCTTTTGGTCTTTGCAATGCTCCAGCTACCTTTGAACGGTTAATGGATAAATTATTGGCAGGTATGTCTGGTACTCAATGCCTTGGTCTACTTGGATGATTTACTGGTTCATGGCAAGACATTCCAGGAAGCTCTGGAGTCCTTGAGGGAAGTTCTGCAGAAGCTTCGTGTGGCCAACCTTAAACTTCATCCTGATAAGTGCCACCTTCTCCGGAGAGAAGTGTCATTTCTGGGTCACCGTGTGAGTCAAAGAGGTGTCACCACAGAGAAAGATAAGGTGTCTGTTGTGCAAGAGTGGCCAGAGCCACAGGATCGAAGGCAGATTCGTGAATTTCTTGGACTGGCCTCTTACTATAGGCGATTTGTACCTGAATTTGCCACTATTGCTGCACCCTTGCATCGTTTATTGAGCCCAGATGAAGCATTCCAGTGGGGGGGGGGGACCAACAAACCGCCTTTTGTAAATTGAAAGAAGCCCTTTGCGGTGCACCGATCTTAGCTCCACCCAATATTGACCTGCCATTCCTCCTTGACACCGATGCCAGTGATGTGGGCTTAGGGGATGTGCTGTCACAGCGGCACCCAGAGGGAGAGCGTGTGGTGGCTTACTATAGCCGTGCTCTCAGAAAAGCTGAGAAGAATTATTGTGTGACTCGGAGGGAGCTCCTCGCCCTGGTGGAATCTGTTCGTCACTTCAAGCACTACCTGTGTAGCCTCTCTTTTGTGGTCCGCACTGATCATGCTGCTCTTCAGTGGTTACTGTCTTTTCGAGAACCTGAGGTTCAGATTGCTCGTTGGTTGGAGGAACTTCAGACTTACCACTTTCAAGTAGAGCATCGACCTGGTGAGCAACACAAAAATGCAGATGCTCTGTCTCGACGACCCTGCGCAGATCAGGGATGTGCCTATTGTGAAAAAAGGGAGCGTCAAGATCAAAGCTGTGAGGATCTTGATACGGTTCAGTGCCAAGCTCTTTCAGTGCCAGGTTGTACCCAAGAATGGCGAGTTAGTCAGGAATGTGATCCTGAGGTCAAGAAGGTTCTCCAGTGGAAAGAGGAACAGCATCGTCCCTGCTGGGAGGAAGTGGCACTTGAATCACCTGCAGTTAAGGGTCTTTGGTCCCAGTGGGACAGCTTGGTTGTGGAAGAGGGGGTATTGAAGCGACAATGGAGGGACCCTGCAACTGGAGAAGGGAGGTGGCAGATCGTTGTACCACGACAGCTGCGTGAAGAGATCCTGAGGAACATGCATGGAATGCTTGGAGTTGGTCATTTTGGAGTCACCAAGACCTTAAGGCGGGTGAGGCAGGCGTTTTATTGGGGACAGTGCAGGCGCGATGTAGAGGACTACTGCCGCAGGTGTGATTTCTGCACAGCCAGAAGGACCCCAAGGAAGGTCTACTGCCCCACTACAACAGTATCAGGTAGGGGCTCCAATGGAACGGGTGGCAATTGACATTCTTGGGCCATTTCCCTGCTCAGCTATGGGGAATCAGTTTGTTTTAGTCGCAATGGACTATTTTACCAAGTGGCCCGAGGCCTCATGCACTACCTAATCAAGAAGTTGAGACTGTTGCTGAAGCCCTAATTACAGGATTCTTTAGTCGGTTTGGGATGCTTGTCGAACTGCATTCAGACCAAGGGAGAAACTTTGAAAGCCAGGTCTTTCAAAAAGTATGTGAGAGACTTGGCATCCAGAAAACCCGAACCACCCCTCTACACCCCCAGAGTGATGGGCTAGCCGAGCGGTTTATCCAGACTCTGACCACACAGCTGGCTCTTACCACCTCTAAGGATCAAAAGAACTGGGACCAACAGCTGGCTCTGGTTCTGATGGCCTGCCGATCTGCTGTGCAGGAATCCTCTGGATGCACCCCTGCTTTATTAATGCTAGGACCAAGAGCTGCGAACACCGTCTGCACTTGTATATGGTGTTCCCCCTGACACCCCAGCTGAACCTCCAGGCCCTGACTATGCTCGCAAGTTGCAGGATCGCTTGGAGGTGGCACATAACTTTGCACGGGGCCGGATAAGAGTAGCAGCAGAGAAACAGAAGCGCCACTATGACATTAGGGTTCGGGGGCAGCCTTTTCAAGCAGGTGATCAAGTTTGGGTGTATGGGCCAAAAAAGACAGAAGGGACGCTCTCCAAAGCTGGACAGTCCTTGGGTGGGACCCTGTCAAGTATTGGAACGGGTGGGGGAGGTTGTGTACTGGGTCCAGTTACCACCTCCGGGCAGGAGAGTGTTTTTGCATCAGGACCGTCTGGCCAGTTACAGAGGTTGTGCTCCTTCACAACCTGCACCCATGACTGCCACAACACCTTCCACAAATCCTGGCTCAGACGTTATACCACTTGCCCGGCCTGACTCCACTAACAGACGCCCACGCCGGCGAAGACAGCTGCCAAGACATCTGCATGATTATGTGCTTCCTCGGGGACGAGGAGCTGAGGAGGGGGCAGTGTGACGTGTCTTGCCATTGCATGGACTATAGGGAAGGGAAGCAGTGTTGGGGTGGAGTCTTGAGGGAACCCTGTTTGTAAGGGCTTGGGGCACCTCCCTAGAGAGAGATGAGTGACAGGGATATGGGTTAATTAATGGGGCATGATAAAAAGGTGTGTGGCCAGAAGTTGGAGTGGGAGGGGGAGAACAGTATAAGGTGTAAGGAAGGGAAGTAACTGTTTGGAGAGTAAGAGAGGTAGATAGGACGAAGGTGATTAGTCTTTGTTATTTTGGAGGTGTCCCCGTGACCCAGACAACGGGCGGCTGTAGGGCACCGTTTATATCGCGGCTGATTGAATAAAAAGCCAGTCGGCATTTTTGGAAGACTTCCCCGGACAAGCGGCTCCTGAGTGTGTTATTCGACGGGACGTCACAATATATATATATATATATATATATATCATAGTGACCTCTTTGTGGGTAGAGGAAAGGAAGACATGTGAGTCAGAGAATGCAGTCAACCAAGAAAAGAACACTTTATTTTCATGGGACAGGAGTGTGGATGGTACAGGAAAAAACTTAAAAGAAATAACAGAGTGAACTATTTACACTCTTTTTGGCCATTGGTGACAGCCTTAACTGATCTGTGCTGGTGTTTCACCTGACTTTCATTAGTTGTCAGTTATAATCATCAACATTAAAAGAAATTAACATTTGAAATACATCAGTCTGTGTGTAATGAATGAATCTAATATACAAGTTGCCGCTCCTGGCTTTTTATGGACCTAGAAGACGCCATTTACTCCTCTGCTTCTTTCTTTCTCACCTTCAACTCGTAGTGAAACAACATCTGCACTACCAACTGCTGTGCCTGGAACACTCACTTGACCTCTATATAACAATCTTGCTCGCCACTATTTTCCTTCTAATTCTCCAGCCTTATTACCTTTCCACTCTACAGTTTGCTCTTCCGCACCACATGAGATCCCTTCTGTTTTCTGTTTGAGAGGCCTCTTCCCTTCACTCATTTCTTAACCCAATTGGTTAGTGCCATTCTTCTCATATCCCACCCCAAGCAGCCATCTCATATACTGTATATTCCATAGTGAAGGGCTACATCGACATGTACGAGGGCAATCCCAAAAGTAAGGTCTCTCATTTTTTTAGAAATACAAACAACCGTTTATTTTCTATAATGTTTACATCATTTTAAAGGTTAAAGACTTATTTATTTTTCTACATAATCGCCATTTCAGTCGATGTATTTTTGTAGACGCTGTGGTAGTTTTAGAATGCCCATGTCATACCAGCTCGCCGCCATGTCCTTCAGGAAGCGTTGAACCTCATCTTTCACCTCTTCGTCGGAGCAGAATCGCCTTCCGGACAAATGTTCTTTCAACTTAGGGAACAGGTGGTAGTCACTGGGTGCCAAGTCCGGACTATAGGGTGGGTGGGTGATGAAGTTCCAACCGCCGATCTTTACGCATGTTTTCCTCAACCTTCGCGACTGTCTCGTCGGAAATTGACGGTCTCCTGCGCGAACTTCGCACTTGGCGGTAGCGTTCAACGGGAGCTCCATTTTCAAGGGCTGCCAAGCCAAGATTGAGCATCCCAGCGAAGCCGCACATGCTTGTTTGGGAGTGGAGGAAGCACCAATTACAACAGTGAGGCCAACAGCCGTACGAACAGTTTCTCTACGTCCCCACCACTTTGGAGACCTTACTTTTGGGATTGCCCTCGTATCTGCAATTAATACATGGTGTAGGAGATATAATTTTTCAGCTATGTAGCTCTTATCCGGTGTGCTGGAATAATTCTATGATAATATATATTTTTGTCTATTGTCACACACGTGCTCATGGGAGGCAGCTAAATGGACCAAAAGAAGGTAATTCTACACCAGGCCAGGGGGTGCATTAAACCTTCCTCTTTTATCTCTGCAGACCTAACATGGGACATTCTGCCTGATTCAGGTCCGATGAAGTCACTTCCGGTTCCTCCCCCAAGAACATCACTTCCATTTCCACCTGCTGGACTTAAATACAAGACATCTTTCTCTGTAACTTCAGTTCTGTTTTGGACTCAACCCTGTACACATCTGTGCTACTTATTTGCCTTTTTGCATTAAACCTTCCTCTTTAACTGTGCACACCGGACACAGGAAATTCTGCCTGATTCAGGCCTGATGACCTCACTTCTGGTTCCGGCCCCAAGAATGTCACTTCCAGTCCCCTGACTCCTCGAGGATGTCACTACGGTTCCTGCCCCAAGGATTTCACTTCCGGTTCTGGGCCTCAATGACATCATTTCCACCTGCCGGCCTTAAATACAAGACAACTTTCTCTGTAACTTCAGTTCTGTTTTGGACTCAACTCTGTACACATCTGTACTACTTATTTGCCTTTTTGTAGCCAGGCTTCAAGTATACGGGTAGCTGCCCCAAACCTTCTTTGTGTGTCGAGACTATTTATTCACAATACAGTTTCAGCCAGGAATTAATTTTAGAGGTGGAGACAAAATACTTCTTCTTCTTTCAGCCACTTACGTTACAGGTCGCCAGAGTGGGTCATCTTATTTCATATCTTCCTGTCCTCTACATCTTGCTGTGTCACACCCACCACCTGCATGTCTTCTCTCACCACATCCATAAACATCCTCTTAAGCCTTCCTATTTTCCACTTTCCTGGTAGTTTCATCTTTAGTATCCTTTTTCCAATATACCCAGCATCTCTCCTCTGCACATGTCCAAACCAACAGAATATTGCCTCTCTGACTTTGTCTCCCAACTGTCCAACCTGAGCCGACCCTCTAATGTACTCATTTCTAATCTTATCCATCCTCGTCATACCCAATGAAAATCATGGGAAAGGTGCTATATAAGTAAAATGTATTTATTAATTAATTAATCAATCTTATCATCTTTAACTCTGTTACCCTCCAGCTCAGTTTCCTGTTTTTTGGTCAGTGCCACCGTCTCCAACCCATATAACATAGCTGGTCTTACTATTGTCTTGTAGACCTTGCCTTTCACTGTTGCTGATACCCATCTGTCACAAATCACTCCTGACACTCTTCTCCATTCACCCCCCTGCCCACAAACTTTTCTTCACCTTTCTTCAACACTCCCTGTTACTCTGTGCTGTTGATCCCAGGTATTTAAACTCATCCACCAACTCTACTCCCTACATCCTCACCATTCTTCTGACCTCCCTCACATTCACACATATGTATTCTGTCGGTCCTACCAACCTTCATTCCTCTCGTCTCTAGAGCATATCTCCACCTCTCCAGGGTCTCCTCAACTTGCTCCCTACTGTCGCTACAGATCACAATGTCAACCACAAACATCATAGTCCATGGGGACTCCTGCCTAATCTCGTCTGTCAACCTGTCCATTGCCATTGCAAATAAGAAAGGGCTCAGAGACGATCCCTGATGTAATCCCGCCTCCACCTTAAATGCATCCGTCACTCCTACCGCAGTCCTCATCACTGTCACACTTTCCTTGTACATATGCTGTACAACTATTATATACTCCTGTGCCACTCCCAACTTCCTCATACAATACCACAACTCCTCTCGAGGTACCCTGTCATATGCTTTCTCCAGGTCCACAAAGACATGATGCAACTCGTTGTGGCCTTCTCTATACTTCTCCATCAACAACCTCAGAGCAAACATCGCATCTGTAGTGTTCTTTCCCAGCATGAAACCATACTGCTGCTCACTAATCCCCATTGGGATTAATAAAGTATCTATCTCTCTATCTATCTATCTATCTATCTATCTATCTATCTATCTATCTATCTATCTATCTATCTATCTATCTATCTATCTATCTATCTATCTATCTATCTAATCATCACATCTCTTTTTAACCTAGCTTCAGCTACTCTCTCCTATAACTTCATGCAATACTGTATGTGGACAACAATTCAACATGCGGACAACAGTTCAGGGGGAGACAAGTACATGAATCATAATTCTATCTATTCTCAATCAGTTGGAACTTTCATAAAATATATTTTAGTGGGTGTTCAAATCCAGAATTCCCCCCAGCTAGGCCTATTGACAGTGCATACTAAAAGCTTAATTAAAATGATAAAAAATACCTGAATTTCTTAATTTCCTGCTGTAAGTGCAAAGGTTATTTTGAAACAGCTCATACATGCAAAAGCAATATTTTTACATGTGCATAAAGATGGTGTCAGATGTGCCACATCCATTTATGTTTTCATTGTCCACTGATTAATGCTTAACTGGGCACCTCTGAATGCTAGGCAGGAACAAGGTGCCAGTCCATTGCAGAATAACCAAACTTACTATCCCCAGATCATTTTTGAATTACTAATGAATGCATTTAAATACATGGAAGACTGATAGACTTTGAGAAAAAAAAAACATGTAGACATGGGAAACCTCCACAAAGACAGTAACTCTACCTGTATTTAAACCCAGGTTTCACAGACTGTGAGGTAGCAGTGGTAACCTGGCGACCACTATACAGTCTACCCATGCCATCATCTATGGCATAATCAGCAAAAATAGTTTCTGACTTCATAAGGCCTATACTGAATTTAATCCAGTTTCATCTGTGTAATTCTGATATCCATTGAAGTGTACATGCAGAAAAAAAATTAAGGATATAGAGGGAGAAAGCAGTATGGGCTGCCACTTGAAAAACACACTGTTTGCCTGAGTCACAACGCTGACTATGTTTGGACAGTAGGACAAAAGGTTTTATTTGGCAGCCATGCCGTGGGAATTTGTGGGCAGCTTGGCAACTTCAGTGTGAGGCTGTGTGAAGACAGCCATATGACTGTGGTTTGGGATACAACCCCGGACAGCTTCATCATATCTGAATTCTTATATGATACAGATTAAACTAAGTTAAAGTTAAATTTATAAATGCAAGTTAATTACTTTGATTGTGGCTAAATTGAAGTAGGTTACTAATAAGTGCCTAAGAATGAGGCCAGCATTCTGAGGAGAAGTCCCAGAATTACAATGTGTAACAAAGCCTTGCTAAACAGCACAAAACTGACTAGACACAAATGAAAAGACAAACAATTAATGGTTGTCTGCTGTTCTGGGCAACTCAATGAGCTGCGGTTATTCTATCATGGAGGAGGTAACTGCAGAATCAATATGAGGCATGACTGTAATCAATTAGCCCGAGACCAAAAGGTGGCTGATTTACTATCACATCACTGCTGCATTATGTAAATGACCTTCTAAAAGGTCATTGAGCCATTATCTACTAGCTGATGTAAACACCTTAACTTTTATATGCTATGCTTTGGCTGTAAGGATGACCTAAAAAGATTTATGTAATATTAACCTGCTTTGATGCATTTTAAGTACCAGTTATACTATTAGATAAAAAATGAAATAATGCAATAAGCTAATAGGATATTGTAATGGGCTGGCTGATGAATAATGTGTGTGCTATGCTGGATGCTGTCATTCTAATGCACCAAGAAGGGCACTGTCAGGAAGCAGTGTACACTGGTACCGAGTCAAATGTCATTAAAGATCTTTAGGATACTCTCACACTAGAGCATTTAGTCTGGCCCTGAGTCTGTTTGTCTTTAAAGTTTGGTTAAATTGATTGATGTGACAGTTGTTTCTGGACTTAACTTTAGCTCAAGGAATTGTAATTGGGCCCTTCCAAAGATGTTGGATCTGTTTAATGGAACACATTTTTTTATGCAAAGAGCATCACAATTACTGCAACACTGATCATTTTACACACTGCCAATGAACTGTAAAAACTTAAAAAAACTACTGTAACAATCAGTTATTATATGTACAAGGTGCAATTGACGCCATTGATGAAATTCAGTAAATCACCGAGCCAACTGCACTTGAACTGGCTGACACAGGTAAGCACTGATGCTTGTGGGCTAGTCTAGTGCAGCAGCTGAATCCCAGAGACAGTGATAATGAAGTGCTGCCGGGGCCGGCAGTGGTCATGAGCTGGCTGCTCAACAAATATACAGCACTGACTGATCAGCTCTGGCATGCTGGAAAATTGGTCTGTGAAGCGACTATAGCCAGTTGCGGCGTTCAATGAATGTATGTCGCCGAATATATTCAGCCCCTGCATGCTGGCAAATTGGACTGAGACACGACTATAGCCGGTTGCAGCATTCAATGAATATACAGTATGTTGCCTAATATACTCGGCTCCAGCGTGGTTTGAGCTGGCGTGAAAATGTGCATGGCTTTATGCCAAGTTTAAGTTTTTTACATCGCGATTTCAGCGTGGAAACAGGAGTACGCAACATTTTTGTGCGTACGCACTGTTTATATATGAGGCCCCAGGTCTTGTGAGAGTATGTGAAAGAGGGGCAAGTTTAGCAGCCAATATCTGTCTCATCTAAAACATTCTTGTACAAACCTGCTTGCACACTCTCCCTTTGGTGGGTGAATGAATGCACAGGATGTATGCCCATGTGCCATTCATATTCACTATAACATTTGAGTAATAACACCAGATTAACAAAAAAAATTACTATATAAATGCAGGACATTTTGTTCTCTATTCTTCCCCCAGTCTGTTCATCTGCTAGATAGGAAGTCAACATGAAAAAGAGCACACTCTCCTCCAAGCCTTGGTTGCTGGTGAGAGAAGTAAACAGTTGTCTGGTAGGTGCACTTAAGAAATGGAGTGTGAGATGTAGCATGGGGTCTCCATGTTCCAAGGAGCACAGGAATCTCAACAAAGGCTAAGAATGCCTGGCCTTCTTAAATCAAGACAGCGAGCGTGAGAGAGAAAGAATGGACTTGAGTTAAAACACCTCCAGGCCAATAGAAGGTAGCACATGGACTCAGGAGGGGAGAACAGGGACATGCTGCATAATTTCCACACAAAGACACAGCAAAGCACACCATCAGGCACATTACTGCATTTTCTACACAGGAAAACCCGGTACACAGAAAGTCACCACTACCCAAAACCCACCTTATCCTAGATCAGGAAATGCATACTTCCAGTGATTTGTTTTTTTGTTTCTCACTAGAGATTTTTATTTAAATAATAAATAACAAGCAGACACATACAGAATTCATGCATGAAAACACATCCTGGCAGTAACTAAATGAATGGCACAAATTTCAATGAAAGCAAAAGAGAAATGACACACAAATTGTTTCACTCATCGCTAACTACAGGGATGTCTTGGAATCATGGTGGCAATTTTAAAGATACTGAGAGCCCAAGGGAAACAGGAATGCCAGGGTCTGCTAAAATGACCTACAGCCTGATGTCTATGTTTTAGGACTTCCACAGCTCTGAAATTGAACCTGTCAGAAGGTTTAAAATAGCAGTGAGTTTAAAATCTCATTGAGTTTAGAGTTGGGAATTGAACAGGGACAAAAGTTCAGTTGGTTTGATGAAAAGAAGCCAGGCAGGACACAGAAACAGAGAGAAAGAGGGGGAGAAAGAAATGGCAGGTGAGCTTGGGAATGCTTTTGTGTAATTTATATTTGGGCAAGTGAGTGAGGCAGCACACCAGGCAGACGAGGCCTGTGAAGTTATACTCAGAAACGCGTTAGGTTTTGTTGTACTATGCCCACAATGGCATTATTCTAGTTAAGATGTCACCACAATATTTCCTCTTCAATGTTGCCATTTTTGAGTTTAAATAATAGCACCTATTGTCGGTATAATTTGTCCTGGTGTCTATGTAAAGAAACATACTCAGATTTTCCTCTCACATCCCAAAAACTGTGCATGTTAGATTGATTGCATATTTGGAATTTACCTCTCCTCTTTCTCATCTGGACAACACTGGGTAACTCAGCTAGTGAATATACAGTATATTATATATACCTTTAAATAGACTTAGTCCATATACATGTCTATTTTAGCAAAACTTCATAAATCTCCTGATACATCTTACCCAAAGTGATGTGTGGCTGGCACCAAAGTAACACACAGTTCTTGAGTGTAATCTAAAATTGATACAATTCACATGAAGTACTGCAGGCCAAGGGCAACCTGTTGTATGAAGAAAATTTAGAAATATGAATGCTATCATTGATCACCCATTTATAATGTAGAGTAATGCAGAGGTGGTGTATTAAAATCCTAAGAGCCTGAATGTATTGTATTTTATTTTTTTATTGAACATTTTTAAAAGTAACTCCGTAGAGTATCCTGGAATTAGATTTCCAATGTTCAGCTTTGCTTATCTTTTTCTTAGACTTGTATCTAAATTGCACTTAATTGGTTAGTATAGCAAACTGCAAGATGAAAGGTTCATTCTGTGGCACTGTGTAATTTAAGTTCCAGCCACAATAATGATGTTTCAGATTGCTAGGAGTATTTTCCTCTTCTTCAGTAAATTTAAAAGTAATGAACCAAAACATCCACCAGCAACTTCTTTTACATTTTACTGAATATTTGCAGGGCTTTGGTTAGCACTATAACATTGCAGCTTCAGGGTATCAACTTTCAGATCTTTGATTTGATTTATCAAGTTTCCTTCAAGGCAAGTATGCCTCCTCATTTTTAGACACTTCACTGCGCCCTTATTTTATAATGTTTAAAGCTCAAGAGAAGGGTCGGGCCATGGACTCTCTGAGTTCTACTTGATCTAGGGCAAAGGTTACATTTCATTGTAGGAGTGCTGGAATTGTGCTTTTGTTCAAAAATCCCAACAACTTTAATTTCATAAAGTAGGAAAATCCTAGGGTGAAGGGTGAATCTGGACACAATAATTCATGACAGATTATTTTACTTCTGATTATTTCATGTGAACACGCTGTTATTATTACAGTTAACCTAAAAACCTATAGGTGAACAATGTGACCCACTTGATTGTTATTGTAACATACTCCCCACCATGCATAAAGTTATTTGCGCACAGTTTGGAGGTTTTTATCTTTGATGCAGCTTTGCTCCCAGTAAAGTGATTTATATACAGCATACTATGTTTATTTCAACATAAAACTCTAAAGAAAGTACTAAAGTGTGTCCTCATCCCCGAGTCTTTATGGAGGAAATCAGCTGACACACAGGAGCTCCAGAAATGCAAAGTGAGAAAGAATCTGTTGATAAAAATTGCTAAACAAATTACAATTGTTTTTTTTTTCCTCTGGTTTGAACATAACATAGCAAGAAGTGCAATTTTCTGTAAAATATGCAGACAATTTCATGAAGTACAACTTCACACGCAAACCTCCTTCATTAATATGAACTATGGTGTTCACTTGATTACTATACAGAGGTCCTCTCAGTGCTTAATACAAGCATTAGTTGTCTATAATTGCAATAAGTGAAGTTAGTATAATGCGTATTAATAATAGCTCTTCAATAGTTGGTTCATTTTCCAGGTCTCAGCATCAAGTTGTCACTCATGCCACAGTTTCTGCAGTTTCCATGTTAAGGAAGCTGTGATGTAACCAACCAATCAGCTGCGAGCATTAACCATTTGAACTTACAGCATTTTGCAGGTAGCAAAGCCAACAAGTTAAAATGAATCAGGAAACTTAAAAAAATATAAATCAACACTATCCATAACACCTAGGCATTTGTGTCTTTGCAGTTATTCTCTGAATTTAACTCTGTGAAATGTTACAATTGTAGCAAGTAAAAATCGAGACATTAAAACTTTAAGTGGCTACTGATGCCAGTGTCTAGACTTCAATTGTGACCAAACCTGCTGATTTAAATGCAGCATTTATTCTAAAATATAATGCACAATTCAAAAGTTTCAAAATATTCATTGTAGCCAGATACCTATAAACAGTAGCCATCTATTGAGGCTGCTTTGAAATGGAAGCAGACTGATCTAATGATGCTATGTGTACAGTACATAATTGATTACCAGTAGCTCAGTTTTGCAGAAATGCATACATACTGTAGTATGGCTACTAAAAAAATAAATCAGCAAAACTAAATTTGTGGTATGCATTAGGCTGTCTATTACGAGGGGGCATCATGCTAAAGTTAGAAAATGGGATTTATTAAAAAATGGAACAAACCTTAACAAAACTGAGAATGTCATTTCTCAATGTCGTCTCCACCCTTCTCAATGCACTTGTGCCACCTGCCTGGAAGTGCCTGGATTCCAGCAGAATAAAAGGGTTGTCTTGTCCTCACAACCACTCATGCACCACTTTCTTCACGTCTTCATCTGTCTTGAATCAGTGACCACTCAGATGTTTTTTTTAGCGGTCTAAAAAGTTAGAAATCACACAGTGCCAAATTTGGCGAATAAGGAGGATATGTCAATACCTCAAACTTCAGTTTCTCCAGACAAGCCTTGGTGTCCTTAGAAGTGTGTAGGCGGGCATTGTCTTGCAGCAAAAAGACTCCTTGAGACAGCAGTCCCCAGTGCTTGGATCAATAGCAGGCTTCACATTGGTCTCCAGCAAGTCACTGTTACTTGCACTAGTGACTGTAGTACCCCATTGGCATGTAGCGTTCGACAATAACTTGGGTGCACTAGTGGTTGTGAGGACAAGACAAAACCTTTTATATGCTGGATGGAATCCAGGCACTTCCAGGCAGGTGGCGCAAGTGCATTGAGAAGGGTGGAGACTACATTGAGAAATGACATTCTCAGTTTTGTTAAGGTTCATTCCATTTTGCTGTCATATTTGTTTCTCATAAATTGCTAAGGCCCCTTTGTGAGCAAGTCACCCTGATTGTAGATCAGGCCATGGCATTATTTAACAATATAAAATATATGTTTTTGGGTTGTTGTCAGTACATAACTGGATATCTGACATGTACATTATGCAACATAAGTTGGATTCCCCCTGAAGCCCAATGTATCAGGAATTTTGTTATCTCTGTTCTCTGGAAATACATAAGATAGCATTTTTTTTTTCTCAGCCAACAATTCAGACAACCATGAGGTAAGTAACAGATCAAAATAACTATTATCTTTGGTTGGATTTATTCCATTAAAATGAGGTATCCTTGGTTATTGGTTGGTCCTTTTGCAGTGTGGAAACACTTCTGGTGTAGGCAGGAATTTTATTAAGGTAGTATGATCAGAGGCAGCCTTAGGAGTGTGTGGGGCCCCATGTGGGGCCGGTTATGTCAAATGCTGTTACCGGTATGTGTGGACTGTATAAACTTACGCGTAAATTTAATAAAAAATAATGTTAACATACACCGGATTTTCTCATTACAGTATTCAGCTAAATTTTTTGCAAGATAAAACGCAGACTTTATCAAAATATAACGATTTAATCTATTAAAAAAGTGAAATTCATAATTTATGACAATACCACGACAATGTGAAATGCGATTTTCTTGTAGAAAAGTACCCAAATTGCAAGTATACTCCGAGTCTCAATATGCAGGATGTCATAGTCATAACTCACGCTGATGTCATGTCAGCCGGTTGTCATTAGCGATACATGTTTTTGTGCATTAATATTCAGACTATGGAATGTTTTCAAAGACGTACATGTATGGAATTTGACCTTGATGAGGGATTTTTAAAGGGTTCCTCTTAGAAGTATCTCAAATACAGTATATATATATATATACTGCAGAATATAACTTGACAAATCCGCATGAATGGGACATGCAGACCTCAAAAGCGGGGCCCCTTTAGGTGTGGGGCCTGGGGCGATTGCCCCACTTGCCATCCCCAAACGCCGCTCTTGAGTATGATTTCCTCTCACATCACATAGACATGAAGGTTAGGTGAGTGAGTGAGTGTGGGCTGGAATGGACTGGTGCCAAATACAAGATTCATTCCTACCTTTGTATCCAGTGCTACCAGAATTGACTGTAATTCTATGTGTAGTGTTCCTCTGTTAGACTAAATGTGTTCATAAAATTGATGATTAGATAAATGCATCAAATACACAAAGGCAGAGTTTATAATGTTCCCTTGGTACCTTTCAAGTTTGTCATGATTTGGTCTCTGCAGTTATGGCACTGGCTTGTTTACTGCAGTACAAGATTGGTGCTAGTCTGGTCTGGCATTACCAGGTCTGCTCAGTTTCCATATGAAGAGCAAGAACAGAACGGTGCTGAGAGCTGCTTCCAGGAAAAAATGCACTGAAAACAAAACTGGACCTGAACTTAACAAGGTTAAAATTATTAGCAGAAAAGCAACACAGCATATGTCTGCGATTTGTCATTTTATCTTTTGAACATTTCCATAACATACTTAAACCTTTCTTCCATTAATAATTGTTAACATTAGTTTAGTGTATTGGCCCCCAACCTTTTCTATGCCTCACACCCATAGAAAATGTATAAATTATGCCATACCCCCTACCATAGTAATATTACATTTGAAAATAAAGAAGTAATTTCTCATTTTTTAACCACATACAGTACTGCAGGGGAACAATTTGAACTAAAAAAATGCAATTTACCTTTATAAATTTCAATAGTCTTGTTATTGTGTCCCTCGTGACTCTCTATTGATGATCCAGGGGCTGGGGTATCCCAAGAAGTATTAAGCGTCATGAGGAAATGACACACAATTAACAATCGAGGGGTTTGGAGCAATGCAGGACCCCATGAAGAAATTGCTGCCGGAGCACCACTACACAATGAAACACAATTGGTAAGCTTTGTCCCCTGATACCACCTGCACTGCAGTTCAAAAATAGATGCACTGTGCAGTTAAAATTGCTGCACTACTGCCAGGACCACCAGCAGGAGAGATGGACTGAGTGTAAGCAGCAGGTGTTCCATTCAAATCTGTCCCCCTTATCCACCCCTGGCAAAAATGTCAATCAAACCTCAAAGTTAGTGATGTTTCATGATTGTGGCTAAAGCTATTCGGCTTTATGAACGCTCTGCCCATATTGAGAACATGCATGTCTGTGGTTCATTCACACATGACAAGTGTACGTGCAATGCATTATTCTTTTCATATCATAGACCGGGAGCTTTAACTAATAAAAGACCTACAAATGATGGCACACTGCAAGGCACCGATTGCATCACGATAAAGTCAAACAACTTCTTCTTTGTATCACCCCTGAAATGCCCTGGTTTAGAGGAACAAATGAGTTTTGTTGATCTTCTCTTTCATTGTATTTAAAGCTAATGTTGTAATGTATACACAAGTATCCAAAATATAATTTGCATGGAATGGCTAGAAATACCATTATGTAAATCTGAACAGTTAGTTGTAGGGTTAATCCTTGACTTTCCTTTCTAATTTTATATTCCATACACATATTGTAATTGCTGTAGCAAACAAATAGTAACATCATAAGAAAAGCAAAAGAAATCCTGCTTTTGTAAAAACTAGTTGTTAAATAAAGAAGTTTACGTATAGACTGCATAATCTTTCAGTTATTTTAGGCTTGCTAATATATAAAAAAAACCTTTTCTGACTAACCATTACCACATCTAAGATTTTATTGTTTGTTTTGTACATGGCACCAACTGCATATTATAATCCATAGAAATTTACTCCAGAATTGTACTGTAAAATTGGCCCTTTAATTTTTGTGCTGCGGTACCTCTTTTGACCCTGTAATGGTTGGTAACTTTATAATCAAAGGCATGTTAACTCCTGTTCCAAAGGAACACCCCACCACAGCACATTTTTAAAACTGCAGTTCAAGTGTAATGGATTGTATGTATTTGTTTATTGGAGTAAATTATAAACATGCAAAGAACATCCTCACCGACTCAGCCCTGTGTGCTCTTTTCTATGGACGTTTATTTATTCCTTTCATCCATCCATTATCCAACCCACTATATCCTAACTACAGGGTCACGGGGGTCTGCTGGAGCCAATTGCAGCCAACAGAGGGCGCATGGCAGGAAACAAACCCTGGGCAGGGCGCCAGACCACCGCAGGGCACACACACACACCCACACACCAAGCACACACTAGGGACAATTTAGAATCGCACACTAACCTGCATGTCTTTGGACTGTGGGAGGAAACCCACGTAGACACGAGGAGAACATGCAAACTCCACGCAGGGAGGACCAGGGAGGCGAACCCAGGTCTCCTAACTGCGAGGCAGCACCGCTACCCACTGCGCAACCGTTTATGTATTCCAATATGCATTATATAATCACTTCATCTTTTTGTAACTCTTGACTGTTCCAGCCTGTGGATTGCAAATAAAAGTTCAGGTAGACTATCTAGAAATGAAATTCAAAGATAGATCAACTGGATTTAAGAACAAGTGAGTCATTGTGTAAGCACCATGAAGAGGTAGGCACCAATGATTAGGAGACCATCCTTTATTATAGCCAACCCCTTCTTTTTACTTTTCATCTTTTTTCATTTCTATGTGGGGTCAATTTGCTTGGTCAACCTTCTCCATGCAGTTCGGTCATGCATCTCCTACCCAGTCAGACCCTTTTCCTTCAGACCTTCTTTTACTTTATCCATCCATCTCTGCTTTGGCCTCCCTTGCTTTCTCTTCCCCTGTACTTATATTCCAATCACTCTTTTGCTCACATATTCATTGTCTCTCCTCATCACATTTCCATACCACTTCAACCTACTTTCCTGTACTTTCTTAGATATTTCTCCCAACTTTTGTCTCACTTCTTATTCTGTCTTTTTTTTTGTTACTCCACACATCCATTTCAATGTTCTCATTTCTGCCACATCTACCTTCTTATCCTATACACTCTTTACTGCCCTTGTCTAAGCTCCATACATTGCTGATCTTACCATTTTCTTGAAAACCTTACCTTTAACATCTGCCTTAATTCTTTGATCAAACAATCACACAATACTCCCAATTGTTCCATCCACATGCACAATTAGTACAGTGGATCGAGACTGTTATTTTAAAATGATTTCATCAAGAACATGTGGACACAGTTGGAAACTTGTTAAGGGCAAATTTTGCACAAACATTAGGAAGTTTTTCTTTACACAAAGAACGACAGACACTTGGAATAAGCTACCAAGTAGTGTGGTAGACAGTAAGACTTTATGGACTTTCAAAACTCGACTTGATGTTTTTTTTGGAAGAAATAAGTTGTTAGGACTGGCAAGCTTTGTTGGGCTGAATGGCCTGTTCTCGTCTAGATTGTTCTAATGTTCACACTATGGCCAACCTCTAAACACTCTTTACTACATACAACAATCCGCAGACCGGTTTTAAAAAGTTGATCAAACACCTTCTAGCTGCTGCAGGGTGCACTTTGGGAATTTAATAGTTGATTCATTGTCAAAATAATAATTCACTATCCTGTGATACACTGGTATCTCGAGCAGGGCTGGTTAATGTGCTTGATGTGGGCAGGATATACTCAGACTCTAAGAACCATGTGATGAAGTAGAGGGTTTGGGAAATGAAAGGACGGCATTCGTGTAGCAAAGGAATTTACCTCTCAGCATTCTAATGAACTATCAACTTCAATGGCTATGAGTTAATTATATTTACAAAGCATATGCTAATATATTATCTAACAACAATAAACAACTGGTTTAAAGAAAAAAATATATATCCCACCATCCTGATTTTATTATTAACATTGGAGAATGCTGCATGCTGTAGATTAAAAATAAACTGTCAGTACTTTTAAAAAAAATCCCAGCATGCATTATAGACTTATACAAAAGCAATGCAAACAAACAAGAAACTAGAATAATGAAAGTAGAAAGTTTTCTAGATCTTCAGTACAGCATGCAAAAGAAAAAAAAAGAATAACAAACAATACAACCTCAGCACAGCCTACTGGGAATCCCGCCTGAACTGAAAGGAATTGATTTTATTTGGAGCCTGATGAACATCTCCATTATGAATATACATTACAGCACTGAAAGGGACTGGGAAACATGTTATTCTTACTTTAAAATAGCATTTTGACTGCAAAGTTGTCAGATTGTTAAGCATGGGCTGTTTTCGCCACCAGAGTATTACACATTGTGCTGTGCTTCAGTGCTCAAGATCAAGGTTTTTTCAGAATTCTGTTTCTAATCTATAGAAAGTGGTCCAGGCTTTCTTGACTTGAAGCTGTTATAAATTACCTTCCAAATCCAATACTTAATTTTATTTTAAAATACCAGACTTCCCATTCACAGCTCAGAATGCTGCTCAACTTTAAAAAAACAGGTAAATTGTTGCACATAGTGAGTGACGTTGGGGTTAACAATTGCTCCAGCAACACATGCTTACTGTCTAACCAGTCATTATCGTGATGTTTACATGTTCTCCACTTATCAGTCTGAGATTTCTCTAGACACTCTGCTCTTCTGCTCATATTCTGAGTATGTGCATGTTTGGTCAATTAGTGCTTGTACATTTTTGGGGTGTTGGGTGAGTGTAGTCTGTGTTGGACCAATGCTCTGTCACGTGTTAGTTCAGATAGGTAACACAGGATCGATGCCTCACAGCTCAGAGAATAGATTTAAATCCCAGCCTGGGCACATTTGCATATTCACCATGGGTCCACATGGATTTTTCTCTGGGCACTCCAGTTTCTCCACCCATATCATAAAATGTGCATAATAACTTTATATGCCTGTATGTTGTTGGAATGTGAAGTGAACATGACCTATGATAGACTTCATGTATTAAGGATGCGCTCCTGCACTTGGTAATAAATGGGTTAAGAAGGCAGGTGGGTGGCATAGTGGCAAGCCCTGGTATCTTATAGCTGCATTAGATTGAGTACAAATCCCATCCTGGGCATTGCCTATAGAAGGTTTGTACATTATCCCTGGTGTCCGTATAACTTTTTTTTTTAAGTTGTTCCAGTTTTCCCTTTCATCCCAAAGATTTAAAGGTCAGGTTGACTGGAAACAGTAAAACTGGCACAGTGTATTTAAATGTGGGTATTTGCATGAGTCTGCCCTGTGATTGACAGATGCCTCATCCAAGGTTGGTGCCCATCTTGTACTTTTTGCTGCTAAGTTGTGGCCCATACCCTATAAGCAGTCTAAGAAAATGGCTGACTGGCTAAAATACAGTAATCCCTCCTCCATCGCGGGGGTTGCGTTCCAGAGCCACCCGCGAAATAAGAAAATCCGCAAAGTAGAAACCATATGTTTATATGGTTATTTTTATATTGTCATGCTTGGGTCACAGATTTGCGCAGAAACACAGGAAGGTTGTAGAGAGACAGGAACGTTATTCAAACACTACAAACAAACATTTGTCTCTTTTTCAAAAGTTTAAACTGTGCTCCATGACAAGACAGAGATGACAGTTCTGTCTCACAATTAAAAGAATGCAAACATATCTTCCTCTTCAAAGGAGTGCGTGTCAGGAGCACAGAATGTCACATAGATAGAGAAAACAATCTCTAGCAAACAAATCAATAGGGCTGTTTGGCTTTTAAGTATGCGAAGCACCGCGGCACAAAGCTGTTGAAGGCGGCAGCTCACTCCCCCTCCGTCAGGAGCAGGGAGATAGAGACAGAGTTTGTTTTTCAGTCAAAAATCAATACTGCCCTTCGAGCTTTTAAGTATGAGAAGCACCGTGCAGCATGTCGTTTCAGGAATCAGCTTTACAAAAGATAGCAACGTGAAGATAATCTTTCAGCATTTTTAGACGAGCGTCCGTATCGTCTAGGTGTGCGAACAGCCCCCCTGCAATCCCCATACGTCAGGATCAGAGAAAGTCAGCGCAAGAGAGAGAGAAGAGTAAGCAATCTAGCTTCTCAGCCATCTGCCAATAGCGTCCCTTGTATGAAATCAACTGGGCAAACCAACTGAGGAAGCATGTACCAGAAATTAAAAGACCCATTGTCCGCAGAAATCCGCGAACCAGCAAAAAATCAGCGATATAATTTAAATATGCTTACATATAAAATCCGCGATGGAGTGAAGCCGCAAAAGGCGAAGCGCGATATAGCAAGGGATCACTGTATATTGACGCCTGTGCATGAGTAACAAATAATATAGGCATTTCTCCAAATCCTGATTTTAAGTTATGTTGTGTGTTGTCTGGGTTTGATGTTACAGTGATCCCTCGCTATATCGCGCTTCGCCTTTCGCGGCTTCACTCTATCGCGGATTTTATATGTAAGCATATTTAAATATATATCGCGGATTTTTTGCTGGTTCGCGGATTTCTGCGGACAATGGGTCTTTTAATTTCTGGTACATGCTTCCTCAGTTGGTTTGCCCAGTTGATTTCATACAAGGGACGCTATTGGAAGATGGCTGAGAAGCTACCGAACTTACTTTTCTCTGTCTCTCTTGCGCTGACTTTCTCTGATCCTGACGTAGGGGGTGTGATCAGGGGGGCTGTTCGCACACCTAGATGATACGGACGCTCGTCTAAAAATGCTGAAAGATTATCTTCACGTTGGCTACCTTCTGTGCAGCTGCTTCGTGAAGCGACATGCTGCACGGTGCTTCGCATACTTAAAAGCTCGAAGGGCACGTATTGATTTTTTTTATCTGTCTCTCTCTCTCTCTCTCTGCTCCTGACGGAGGGGGTTGAGCTGCCGCCTTCAACAGCTTTGTGCCATGGTGCTTCGCATACTTAAAAGCCAAACAGCCCTATTGATTTGTTTGCTCCTTTGAAGAGGAAGATATGTTTGCATTCTTTTAATTGTGAGACTGAACTGTCATCTCTGTCTTGTCGTGGAGCACAGTTTAAACTTTTGAAAAAGAGACAAATGTTTGTTTGCAGTGTTTGAATAACGTTCCTGTCTCTCTACAACCTCCTGTGTTTCTGCGCAAATCTGTGACCCAAGCATGACAATATAAAAATAACCATATAAACATATGGTTTCTACTTCGCGGATTTTCTTATTTCGCGGGTGGCTCTGGAACGCAACCCCCGCGATGGAGGAGGGATTACTGTATTACATTTTCCATGATCTGTTCTCCTGGTTTTGTGATCTCCCAGAATTAACTGAGTGTGACTAAGAGGAGGTAAACATGCTGTAATCACTAGGCATTTCAAAATATTAAAATGTTCCACTTTGAGTTAGCATGAGACAATAATTATGCTTTTGATTAAAAAATGTATATATATATATTTTGGAGAATGTGCATTTGCTGTTTTGAACTGTTCATATATTATTAATTAGTGTGTTCAATGGCCTTTCCAAGTAATAGGAAAAGTATGAACAGGACACAGCAATTCAAATACCTGTGTATGTTTGCGCTCTTGTAAAAGTACATTGACTTATATTTTATGATGTTTTGTTATGCTGAGGATTTCTGCTGTTACTGTAATACTATATGAAAACTGATGTTGAGTTATATATAGTGCCCAGTATTTAAAGAGTGTAACTGAGAGTATGGCAGTTCATTTAATTGTGTTGTCATTTGTTAACAGTTTATGCCTAGTGTTAATCAATGTTTACAGACAATGGAGCTGCCTGTTGGTGCTTTAATCCTTCCTTGTGATGGTTACACAATGCTGCCCAATGCGAATTACAATGCAGAAGTTAAAGACAGAGTGAGGACGCACCGTGCGTGCAGTGAACACCAGTTACACAAGTATACTACTTAAGTTGAAGCTTTAAGTGGCAGTCCACATGCCAGCTTCAGACTACATTACACAAGTTTCCCAAAAAAAAGTTATATGAAAAGCATGGTATTGAACAATTTACTGTTCAATTCTTCCTAAATGCCATTTAATTTTACTAATTAATTCATTCCTGGGTGAAGAGCAGTTAGC
>NC_041400.2:66303034-66323952 GCF_900747795.2 Erpetoichthys calabaricus | reverse complement strand
TGATTTTATGATTGATTTTTCAGTTTTTAAGACCCAACTTATACATGAGTATATACGGTATTTATTTCAGTGACATTGAATGTAACATAAAATAAGAACTGAAAAGAAAATTGTCACTTTCACTTGTTAAAGTTGACTTTTAGCAAGTACTGTTGATTGATTTATGAATCATCTGCAGATTTTGCTTGAGTTGGGAATCCTGTGGCTCTTGCGTGTTGTCACTATGATACGTCTGCTCAAGGTTGTGACTATGTGCATCAAATAAAAACTTATGTAGAATTACTGTTCAAAGGGTCTACTTTAACTCAAGAAACTCAAAATTCATCGTTCATAGTATCTGCTGTAAATGTGGCACATGATGACCAAAGGTTTACGTCAGCTCTACCGACAATTCACCAATAAACAAATGCCACTTCCCAGAGCCCAGCCTCTTAACTTTGACAAGTGAAAGTGACAGTTTTAAATTCAAGGCCTATGTCATATTATATGCAAAGTCACTTAAATAAATAAATGAAAAAATCTATATAATAAAACACTAAGGACTGTGTGTACGTGTGTCTTTTCCCTCACGGCAATCTGATTGGCTTTGGTGACGCGATTGAAAGAGGAAGTGAGAGTGTGAGACACATGGGGAGGAGTAAAGGCATAGATGGCACACTTAGTGTCACCTTCAAAGATGGAAAGTTTAAGTCTGAAAATCAAACTTTACAGTTTGCAACAGAGGAAGTGCTGGTCAACAGAGGGTTAGACACATAAGGATACTGAGGAAAAAAGCTAAAGATGCACATAGGATAAGAGACATCAAATATTTTAAAAAATATTCTATTATCTGTCTTTGACAGTTAATATGGCTACTAATTAAACAGACACATCAAAAAATAAGCAACAAAAATATATCTCATGACACATTACACTATTTACGTATAATCACATTTCATGTTGTTTATTCATTTATTGTCTCATTTTATAGTACAGCAGAACCTCTGGTCACGAACATTTCCGAACACGTACAAATCGGGTTTGTCAAAATTTTGCATCTGTTCACGACCACACGCTCTGGTGGCGAACAAAAACACTGGCGGCCAGTTTCCCTACGCTCGTTCATACACACCAATGATTTCCCATTCTCCGTTTCCCATTTTCTTTTGTTTGCATATACAGGGCCTAACAAAGCAGCTGATGTTGCAAAAGGAGTTACAATGTTAACCAAGCAGAGGCCTCAAGTGCTGGAAGAGGTGGAAAAACTGTTGCTTGTGTGTTTGAATGAGAAGCAACTTGCAGGGGACAGTGTAAGCGAGGCGATCATATGCGCGAAAGCCAGGAAAATTCATGGCGATTTGCTGAAAAAAAATCCTTCTTCGAGTGGCGAAGGTGAGGAATTTAAAGCCAGTAGAGGATAGTTTGAAAAGTTTCACAAGAGAAGTGGCATTTAATTTTTTTTCCCTGTGCTTAAAACTCATAAAAAAAGTGTTTACAGCGAGCGGTTCTAGGGTCTAGAGCGAACTCTTACAATGTTAGTTTTCTCTGTTGTTCAAGGTTTTGTTAGTGTTATTCAATGTTTTTACATTTAGTTTATTATTACACTGTGCATTCTATGGTATAATTAACTGTACTTTTACTTATTGTGTATTTATTTACTTTTGTCTTAAACATCCCTCCATATATAGTATATTGCACATGCTATAAAGATATGACTAAAGTATGTCATAGAAAACAAGAATAAGTATGGAGACAGAAAATAAAGTGCCACTTATTGATTAAAGTCATTTAAAGAATTGAGAAGCTTATGTTTTTTCAGAGGAAAAGTGCCACATCACATTAAATTATATCAGGATGTTTATCTGTGAAGAGCTGGAGGATATCCTGCCAGAACTAAGCACTAGAGAACATCTAAACCTGGATGGGATGCTGGTCCTTAGTGGTTCACACACTCACCCTCTCACATATAGCGGACTAACTTGACGCTCACAATTATTCTGACATGCATCTCTTGAATTTAAAGGAGGATCTGGAAAATGTCTGTAAGTGAACAAGAAGAACACGAAAACACTACAGAAACCATGCAGGGAATCAAATCCAGGTGTCTGAGCTATAGCCACAGCCGGATTTTTCCCCCCTAAGGGCCCCCGGGCAAGATCATCTCAAATCTCCTGCCAATCTCATATTGTTGCCAAAGGCTTTAAATTATTGGTGTTTACTGAAAACAAAAATTCCAAATACCCACCTACACCGAAGCCAATTGACCCTTGAAGACAGATGCTGATGGATAGCATAGTTAGGGCCACTATAATCAGTCAAACTTGGGAACACAGGTTCTGTCTTTTCATTTTTTTAATCACAATGGTGATATGTTAAAAATGTATGAACATGGAAACTTCTGGGACCCAGCATAACCATTCCATAGCTGTAGCAGATAGTGGACGACCCCTGAATTAGTGTTTATTTCATGTTATGCTATTGTAACACTAAAGGCTGTCTGTTGGAGAGAAATATGCCAGAAAAAGTCTTCCATAGAGCACTCTTAAACATGTATATGGAATGCTTTAATTTTCATTTTATTGCAATCATTTACAAGCCAATCTTTCACTAGTTAATTATACTAGTGTATGTGTGCGTGAATTCTTCAAATGAATAGATTACTCTGAAGACAGAGTACAATAACTGTTAAAGAGTGCAGAAAGGTCAGTTCAGGGTCACCTCCACACATGGAAGCATGTCCTTAGAGGTTAAAGTAGTTGGAGAAGGGCACCAGACTGCACCTTTTTAATGCTGCCTGAAAACAAAAATGTCCGGCTTGCACTCCAGACGGCCTCCGGCCTGTCTCTGGGGACACCAGGGTGGGCTTCCATTACTATATAGAGGAATGCTGATGTGTTTGAATTGGATACAAAGCATTTCAATAAAGTGACTTGGGGCAGTGAAGCAAAAGATGATGCAGTAGTTTTACAGCAGAGCTCCAGTGTTTCTATGATATGTGCAGCATTAACAGGTCTGAACGTGTGATGTGATCACAAAGCAGAACAGAAAAAGATCACTGAAAGCTATGAAAAAATATGTAATTATTTAACCATTAGTTACTACCATGACTATTCCTAGTGCTACTAACAGTAATAACAATTGTATCTTACTGGTTATCAGCTCCAGAGTTTGAGTGCTGGGTTCAAATCCCAGCCCATTCACACAGAGAGTTTACATGCACACCCATAATTGGGTTAAGTTGAATAACCCAGTTAAGGCAGACACTTGGCTTCTTAATAATCTGAGTTTACATGCGTAAGTAATTATCTAGTGTTCTCCTTTGTCAAAACGCTCCGTCATTAAACTGGACAGAAAAAGAGTTAAATATCGTCAACAGCCATTGTGAATCAGAAAATAAGCATGATGGCTTTATAGGTTTTATTATTTATAGGTGTTTGTTAAAGGATTGTACACTGCCAACTCTTTTCTGTGCAGTTGAGCCCTTCAAAGGACATGGTACGTATGCTTCTTGCCTTATACCCAAAGGTGATAGAATAATAATAACGCAGGTGTTTTTACTGCTGTAAGATAAGCATTGCATTAGGTCATTTGTCACTTTAAAAAGTAATCGGACTACTTAACACATGTTACTGTTAACATGTTACCCTACTGCTCTTGAGATTGTATTGCTATGTTTGGCACTGTACATTCAGCTTACCAACATAAACTTAGTGTTTTCTGAAATATGGAGGCAGATTATTTCAGCTAGGAGAAGGAATAACGTGAGCACCTAAACATTTGCCTCTAGAGATCTATTTTGTGGACTCTTCTACTCGTGGCTGCTGAAAGCATGTGCGAAGCAAATGAATGGACAGGCTGACATGCGCAAACTACAAAATCCTTAACAGTAACCCAATTAAGTCTTTACAAGCCACATAATCTGTTTATTTGCAGTGAAATCTACTTCTGTTAATCAGGTTGCTCAGAGGGCAATTACTCAATTTCTCTAATCAGAATAAGGGTTAACATAGCCTTTTAGAAATGGGGATTCTGTGAATAATCAGGTTATTGAAGTGCAATTCAATGCGCTGATGATGGTCATGGACAGGTTGACAGACGAGATTAGACAGGAGTCCTCGTGGACTATGATGTTTGCTGATGACATTGTGATTTGTAGCGATAGTAGGGAGCAGGTTGAGGAGACCCTGGAAAGGTGGAAATATGCTCTAGAGAGGAGAGGAATGAAGGTCAGTAGGAACAAGGCAGAATACATGTGTGAAAATGAGAGGGAGGTCAGTGGAATGGTGAGGATGCAGGGAATAGAGTTGGCGAAGGTGGATGAGTTTAAATACTTGGGATCAACAGTACAGAGTAATGTGGATTGTGGAACAGAGGTGAAAAAGAGAGTGCAGGCAGGGTGGAATGGGTGGAGAAGAGTGTTAGGAGTAATTTGTGACAGACGAGTATCAGCAAGAGTGAAAGGGAAGGTCTACAGGACAGTAGTGAGACCAGCTATGTTATATGGGTTGGAGATGGTGGCACTGACCAGAAAGCAGGAGACAGAGCTGGAAGTGGCAGAGTTAAAGATGTTAAGATTTGCATTGGGTGTGACAAGGATGGATAGGATTAGAAATGAGTACATTAGAGGGTCAGCTCAGGTTGGATGGTTAGGAGACAAAGTCAGAGAGGCAAGATTGAGTTGGTTTGGACATGTGCAGAGGAGAGATGCTGGGCATATTGAGAGAAGGATGTTAAGGATGGAGCTGCCAGGTAACAGGAAAAGAGGAAGGCCTAAGGGAAGGTTTATGGATGTGGTGAGAGAGGACATGCAGGTGATGGGTGTAACAGAACAAGATGCAAAGGACAGAAAGATATGGAAGAAGATGATCTGCTCTGGCATCCCCTAACGGGCAGCAGAAAGAAGAAGAAAAAAGAAGAATTTAATGCACTGCCTGTGTTGAGTTTGCTGAATTTCTCCTGATTATGCTCAATATCCACAAACACTTGTGTGCTTGCTAAACTGGTGACTTTAAACTAAGTGTGGCCTGTAATGAACTGGCACTCCATCCAGGATTGATTCCTTCCTTGTACCTGATACTTCTGTAATTGGCTCTGGTCCTATGAAATTGAACTGGATTAAGCAGGTTTGAAAATGAACAAGTACTAAAAATGCTACCTATTTTCTATACTTGACTTTCATATTGGGGACCTCAGTGAACTAAGGACCGAACCATAGCAAGTTCAAAGACCTGAAAGTAAACTCAGCCCATTTCTGGACACACACAAACACATTCACGCTGTTGTCAAATAAAGGATTTTGTGGCACTACCTCTTCATATCTTAAATCATTCTTGAGGCAGATTGAAGACTTAAGTGCCAGCTTAAATGAAATATGAAGGAAAACATACTTAGTAATTGCAACACAAACACTGACTTAATCAGTTTTAGCGCAAAAAGATGCCGACGAAAGAAGAGAAGAAGTGGGCTGCTAGGGTGGAGAAAAGAAGAGCTGCTCAGGAAGTAGCAAGCACATCAACCTCTGAGCAAACGAATGATAAACGTACAGAGAAAGAGGATGAAAACTATGAATGCTCAAGTCAAGTGCTATTACTGGTGTAAAATAATAACAAAAAGTTTTATTTGTTCAATCACATGCCCTTTAATATTAGATTAAATATATAGAATATTAGACCTGAAAATATTTGATGTAAAAATTTCAACAACAGAGAAAATCAGGAAGGGACAAATACAGTGCCAACAGAGTATTCACCCCCTTAGAAATGTTTCTTCTTTATTGTTACATAATATTAAAATCGATTTAACTTGTATTTTTTACATTAATCAACAGAAAAAGATTATTTAATGTCAGAATGAAAACAGGTCTCTGCTAAGTGGTCTAAATTAATTACAAATCTAAAAAACAAAATAATCAATGGCATAAGTATTTACTCCCTTCAAGTCCGTATTTAGCAGATGCATCGATTGGCAGCCATGACAGCCTTGAGTTTGTGTGCACAGGTCTCTCTCTCTATCAGCTTTCCACATCTGCACACTACAATTCTCCTTCATTCTTCTTTGCAAAATTGCTCAAGCTCTCTCAGGTTGTATAGAGATCATAAGTGAACAGCCTTTTTCAGGTCCAACCACAAATTCTCAGTTTGATTGAAATTTGGAGTCTGACTCAGCATCAGGAGTGGGCAGGAGGAGGAGTATAGGGACCTAATCAAGGACTTTGTTAAATGGTGCGACTCAAACCACCTACACCTGAACACCAGAAAAACCAAGGAGCTGGTGGTGGATTTTAGGAGGCCCAGACCCTTCATTGACCCCGTGATCATCAGAGGTGACTGTGTGCAGAGGGTGCATACCTATAAATACCTGGGAGTGCAGCTGGATGATAAATTAGACTGGACTGCCAATACTGATGCTCTGTGTAAGAAAGTACAGAGCCGGCTATACTTCCTTAGAAGCCTGGCGCCCTTCAACATCTGCAATAAGATGCGGCAGATGTTCTATCAGATGGTTGTGGCGAGTGCCCTCTTCTACGCGGTGGTATGCTGGGGAGGCAGCAGAAAGAAGAGGGACACCTCACGCCTGGACAAACTGGTGAGGAAGGCAGGCTCTATTGTAGGCATGGAGCTGGACAGTTTGACATCTGTGGCAGAGCGACGGGCGCTGAACAGGCTCCTGTCAATCATGGAAAATCCACTGCATCCACTAAACTGTATCATCTCCAGACAGAGGAGCAGCTTCAGCGACAGACTGCTGTCACTTTCCTGCTCCACTGACAGACTGAAGAGATCATTCCTCCCCCACACTATGCGACTCTTCAGTTCCACCCGGGGGGTAAACGTTAACATTATTCAAAGTTATTGACTGTCTGTATACCTGCATTGTTATCACTCTTTAATTTAATATTTTCTTTATCAGCATGCTGCTGCTGGAGTATGTGAATTTCCCCTTGGGATTAATAAAGTATCTATCTATCTATCTATCTATCTATCTATCTATCTATCTATCTATCTATCTATCTATCTATCTATCTATCTATCTATTATCTATCTATCTATCTATCTATCTATCTATCTATCTATATCTATCTATCTATCTATCTATCTATCTTGCATTGAACTGGCACCTCGTTCCTGCCATTGTGCAAGATGTTAGCTTAGATTGGCTCCACCTACTCTGTTAGCCTGCCCTGAAGAAGCAGGTTAAGAAAACAGACGAATAGTTTAGAATTTAGTTTTATTTTATGCTTGTTCAACATATTGAAATGTAGGAAGCTGCAAAGTGTTGTTAAGCCTCAAGTGATTTACATGTTATTTCCTGTCCTGGAGACCATCTGGTAAAAGACACTGCTTTGTTAATACCACACAAAACCACAATTCAGAATACTTCAAAAGTGAACACTTTAGAGTATAAAAACTTCCTAAAAATCTAAGGGGTAATTGTTTTACTGAGTGCACATGTCAAAAGCGGCAAACTCTGTATTTGGTGTGTTATGAACAGTGTATCAGATGACATCAGGGACGGAGTGGCCATTGGGAACATAGGTAGATTTTCCAGGGGGCCAGTGATGTTTCTGGGCTGGTTGTGTTACAATGAAATTATCCATCCATCCATCTTCTCAATTAATTTGTTTTTAGAAGAAAACTGCTAATGTAAATTCCCCTTGTAAGGCAAGTGCCTTAAGTTCAAAAATGCTATGCTTCATTGTGTCATCCTTTGAGGAACTTTAAAAACAGCCCCAGCCATTAATCAAAGCTTCACTTTTTGTGTTTTAATTTATTGCACAATTTATCAGGTAAAGAAAGTTCACATGTCTGTACAGGACCTTAAATGCCCTCTGGACAGCTCTTCACCAAGTGTAGTACAGTGTCATTGAATCCTTTGGCCATTGCTTCTGGGTAAGCTTTGGTTGCCTTCTCTGTTCAAAGCTTTTTTAAAAAATGGATAAATTAGAAGCTAAAGAAAAGGACTAAAAATGAGTGTATTGTATTGTTTTAAGAGTGTTTTTTGTCATTCCCTGGTCTGCCTTTTAATATAAAACTACTGTAAATGGAAAGGTTATTGCTCATGGTCGCTTTATATTATAACACATCCTGAAGTCATCAGTACGTTTTCCCAATATGATTTTAGGGAAATGACTACTTAAGCTCACCCAATCAATCATTGTTCTTTACTTTATTTTACAATAAAATAAAACATCAATATCTGCCACATAAGGACAGTAGAAAATCAAATTAGCATTTAGCTCCAAACATAAAATATAAAGGACACATTAGGCCTGTGATGCGTATTCATCTTTTTAAAAAAAACATGAATAACAATTATCACTTTGAAAATAAAGGGTTGTTTTTTCTCTCTGAGGAATTATTAAAGGCAAACATAAGGTTGGCAATATCTTCCTCTACTATTACATCCTACGTACTTGTTAAAACAGAAAAAAACATATGTTTAAGATGGTGAGAGGGATATTGGATTTACGTTGCATAGACAACCTAGCAGGAAGATGGTTTATAAAAATCTGCTCTTTTTCTGAACACACTCTTATTATTATAGTCCTGCAGGGAGTTAGAGACCTTGCCAGCACAAGACCCGAGGTGAAAAACAACTTTGGACGGGACACCAGTCAATTGCAGGGTTCATTTGTGTCCCACCCAAGCTGGCCAAAATAGACTCTCCAATGAGGCTTTTTAAAATATACATCTGAAGGACATGCGAGAATGTGAGGGGGCACCACCTGTTTTTCTAGGAATTTTTCATTTGAAACTTTTGATTTGTGACACAAGTGATAAATGAAGGACAACGCAAACATACACTCTCAAACATTCTTAGTACAATTTAGGATCATGGAATGCCAGACTCTTTCAGGGCAGAAGTAGAAACAGCCCTAGACTGAGAGCCAGTTCATCGTGGGACCGAGTCACACACACTAACACAAGGCCAAATCCCACCAGTCACAAATGGACCTAACATTCAACTTCTTATGGGCGTGGATGGAAAACTGGAATACAGAGAAAGGATAAACAATAAAAATGTGATGAGAACATTTAAACACCATGCAAACAAATCAGTGACAAACTCTGTAAAACATGAATGCTAATCACTGCGCCACTGTGCCACCTTAAATGACCAGTCTCATGAGTCAATGTTATTTTCTGTGTTAAGTTTACATCTTAGCACAAGTTCAGCTTGTTACATAGGAACACCTGACCCATCTCCAGTCTCATTGGCCCCCACTGGAGGGCGCAGCTGAATTGCTTCTGTAGGCCACTAACCTTTAATTTAAGTGTTCAGTAGCCCTTAATGCACTCCTAGCACAAGCAGAAAAGCATAACACTCAAGGCTGGATCAAGACCCCCAGAACCCCTGGGTGTCAAAGCTAAAATGGGACCCCCTTCACCTCACTTCACTAGAATGCTAGACACAAACATTTTCACTTACATTAGGAATATTGCCAACTGTATGTCAATAATAAATCAGGCACAGGGGTTAAAATTGAGAGCAAAAATCTAAAACTTTATACCAGGTCAACTTCTCTTTCCTACAAACCGAACAGAGCAACATTACATCAACCTTTTTCTGATATCACAGTTAACAAACATCAATCAGAAGCATTTGTAAAGGTCTATGCCACATTCCAACAAAAAACTGATATGCAACTGAGTGTTTTGGGTTTACATACTTACACTAAATAAAATAAATGCCTTTTGTTCTGGCTTGGTGTTGTTTGGGGTGTCTTATTTCCTGCAGTGGTCTCGATGTCCTGTTGTGAAATCAGCCCTCTCCTGACTATCTGTAAGGTCCGACCCATTAGTATCAACTACAATATTTACAGCTTGTTCTTAGCGCTTGATCAAATCATGATTTTGGTTTATTCTTTAAAAATGTCAGGTATAGTTATTTACCAAAGTAAAAGCTTTTGCTTTTCTCTTTTTTAGTTTTTCTTTTAACTGCAGGACTAGGCATGAATGACCATCCATGTGGACCTTCTTTTTTTGTAGCACAGTAACATATCAAATGTGTGATCTCATTAACGTGACCTATTAGACACCTGTCTGATCGTGCCCTGTCATATCAACCAACCAGGACTTATATTTTTGAAAAATCTATTTGTTCTGGTCTGATTGGAAGTGGGGTGTGTAGAGTGTGTGCTGGATGGTTGACTGTTGTAAGTGCCTGTACTGTTGGTGCATATATGGATGGTTCCTGTTATTAGGCATTTTTTTTCTTGCATTTACAAAATCCTCTCAAAGGTGTGTGCTCAAGTCACCCTGATGCTAGATTCGGCCATGATACAATGTATAATACAGAAAAGCCCATGGAATCCCCCTTTGAAAACTTTACAAGTATCACAAGGTTACTACCGATTTGTGAATAACTGTCTCTTGTTTAGCATTCATCAAACAAAATTAGAACACTGAAATTTATGCCAAACTACATTGTTTAGTAATTTTAGTGTTAAAAGCAACATTTATTCTAATATAAAATAGTTATCTTTCATGGATGGGTGGCACAGTACTACAGTAGATAATGCTGCATCGTCACATATTACAGTAATCCCTCACTATATCGCGCTTCGACTTTTGTGGCTTCACTCTATCGCGGATTTTTTTGTAAGCATATCTAAATATATAATGCGGGTTTCTGCGGACAGTGGGTCTTTTAATTTCTGGCACATGCTTCCTCAGTTGGTTTGCCCAGTTGATTTCATACAAGGGACGCTATTGGTGGATGGCTGAGAAGCTACCCAATCAGAGCATGCAGTTAAGTTCCTGTGTGCTGATATTCTCAGTGACGGTGTGCCGAATTCGATTCCGCTGCGTTAACCAGGAAGTCTCATCTCGCTCATTTGGCACCAATGTGTTTCGCTGTGTAAAGAGTTAACTTTTGTGCTCTTTTGTGTTTATCTTTGTGCATAGTCAAGCCCAAAACGATCTGCTCCTGCTACAGCTTCAAAATGGAAGATGCTAACGATTGCCGGAAAAGTAAAAGTTTTGGATATGTTGAAGGAAGGGAACAGAAACACCACTGTAGGACGCCATTACGGCATCAATGAGTCCACAATTCTTTTTATTTAAAAAGGAGGAAAAAAGTATAAGACCTACGGTCGCAGTTTCCTTTAACCGGGGTGCAAAACGAGTTGTAAGTGGATGTAATAAGGTGGTAGTCCGGATGGAATCTGCTTTAGGGATTTGGATTGAAGACTGCCGGAAGAAGAACAACAGCGGTGCTACACAGTCGCCTGAAGAGGCTCCTTTAGAAGAGCTGTAACACTCTCCTCTGTTGTGCAGTAAAATTAAACTCATTGTTATCAGACAAGTCGTCGTGTCATTGTTGGTGAGTAACCATAATTAATTTTCTATGTACAGTACTTAGTACATGTACATACATTTAGTGTCACTGTACACACATTTTACTGTATACAATTTTTCTTGCATTGTATGTATTTATTGCTGGTGGCCTGTCTATGGTAATGGCTGTAACACGACATGTAACATATGTGATATCGGAGACGCTTGATATTATCTTATCTATAATATTTAGGTTTTACTGTACATAAAGAGTGTGTTTACATACATAATTTCAACGAATCTTACCTAATATCTAAGAGAATACAAAGGGTTTATGCTGTATAACTGTGCGGAAAATGTTTATAAGGGTGTGGGAGAGTTTATAAAGGCTTAAAATATATAAAAATAACCATATAAACTATGGTTTTTACTTCGCAGATTTTCACTTTCGCGCGGGGGGGGGGGGTTTCTGGAACGTAAACCCCCGCGATAGGTGAGGGATGACTGTAATTGAAATCAATTAATTTGATTGTAGTTTAGTGCTCTTCACTGAGCCCAGGTGCAGAGCACTGTGACAAGTTCTCAGGTAAAATGCAATTACAAATGTTATTAATTAAATAATGAATTCATAAAGATACAAATCAGTTTGAAATTGATTCATGTAAATAGAGTCTAGCACAATCTGTTCATTAGTTAATCGTTGAAATATGGCCAGTTGATATTGGAGAAGAGGAAAACAAAAACTCCAGTCAACAGCATCCCTGGAGAAGATAAACCTCTGGGGCTCCATGGTCATTTGTAACAGACAAACTCAAAAGATAAAATCAGACACAGTCACAGTCCTGGAGACCACAGCCAACTGGTCACCCATCCCCTCCTGGGTTTTCTACAGTAGAGTCTTTGTTGGGCCATCTAATCTGATGTCAGAATTTTAACATTAATTGATTTTAAGGCTTCCAGTATTTGATATGTTTTTCCCATGGGCAGGAAAACAGAAGTGCCACAGCTGAAACGTAATAGAACAGGGTAAGTAACAATCCATAATTATGTATTAATTTTATTTTTGTACAAAGACTAACAGAGACACAATATGTACAGGTAATTAGCAGCTCTAGTCAGGGTATGCTAGGCTAAAGTTAATAGTCTTCAGCCTAGATTTAAAAATCTGAGGCCAAAGGGGGCATCTCTTATTAAACTAAGCAGATCATTCCACTGCTTTGGGGCCCTGTGACTAAAGATTTGACCTCCCATGTGTTAAAGATCTTAGTTGTATTTGATTCAATTGAGGTATCAGAGGGTGACAGAGTTTATCTCAACAGCATTAGATGCAAGGCAGGAATCAGCCCTGGAGAGGGAGTCATTCCATTAGAGGGCCAAATCACACACACCCACACCAGACACCCAACTAAACCTAACATACACGTCTTTGGGATGTGAGAGGAAAACCAAAAAAAAAAACAACACCCAGTCAGCGAGCCAAACATGAAAACTCTACACAGACACGGATCAGGAAGGAAATTTATAACCATGAATGGTTAGAACCATTCCTCCCTTCATGATGCCTAATGTATATTATTTTTAAGAAAGCCAAAAATATGTAAATAGTTATGCCATACTTAGTAATAAACATAATTGCTGATTAAATGTAAATGGCTTAGAGATGGTTAATTATGGCAATTTCTTTCTTTCTTTCTTTCTTTCTTCTTTCTTTTTCTTTCTTTCTTTTTTCTTTCTTTCTTTCTTTCTTTCTTCTGCATAAGCACTAAATATTGACACTGAGGTGAGAACTTACAGCCTCAACTCTTTACTGGCCTTTCCTTTGGGTGTGCCAAAATCAGGCGACTGTGCTACCGGATGAAAGGAATGTTTTATTCATGTCCTTGTTCTGCCTTAATGGACAAAAAAAAACAGATTTACAAGTTAAGGAACCTGAAGATGAAGCAAAGTTGTGAAATGGGCCAAGGTTAGTTACTGAAACTTATTTTTCAACAAAATGTCTGCACCATCCATCCATTATCCAACCCGCTGAATCCGAACACAGGGTCACGGGGGTCTGCTGGAGCCAATCCCAGCCAACACAGGGCACAAGGCAGGAACCAATCCTGGGCAGGGTGCCAACCCACCACAGGACACACACAAACACACCCACACATCAAGCACACACTAAGGCCAATTTAGAATCGTCAATCCACCTAACCTGCATGTCTTTGGACTGTGGGAGGAAACCGGAGCTCCCGGAGAAAACCCACGCAGACACGGGGAGAACATGCAAACTCCACGCAGGGAGGACCCGGGAAGTGAACCCGGGTCTCCTAACTGCGAGGCAGCAGCGCTACCACTGCGCCACCGTGCCGCCCGTCTGCACCAAAAATAAAACAAAATTATAGTAAAAAATTAAAAGCAAAAAAAGTCAGGAACACTGATTCTGAACAATCATACATTAGGTTTAATTTTGAATCTGTAATCTTGGATGTCCAGGAAGTGCATGGTGTTAAGTTTTGTACCACAACATCACTGATGTCATGCACTGCACGCTTCTAGTCACCTGTATGTTGCAACAACATGTCAACAATAAAAAACTGACAAAATGGATGTGCGCTTGAAAAGGTGTCGTCATCATGGACTGTGAAAATTTCCACAGCTAACACACAATATAAATGAGTGAAAGGGTTTTAAATAAGAAAAATAATCCTACATTGGCAAATAATTCTCAGGTAAACCAGAAAATTTTTTTAAAGTGAACACATCATAGCAGTCATGAGTGCAGGTCTGCAAGTTACTGAAATTCTGCTAGTGAGCCCTCATAAAGCCTTGTGTAAGACTTCTCAGCTCTGTAAACTTATGACACCCGTACTTTTGTAGCGGTTCTTCAATACCATAATATTTTGCTGTCTGTTATACTCTAATAGTTTAATTATCTCTTTGACAGCAAATATGCAACTGACCTACCCAAGTATATTGAACTATAGAGAAGATGGGTAGCCATGTAAGAATCAGGATAATTCAGGAACATGTAAATCTAAGGAAGACACATCCACACAAAATTCATAATCTATTTGGGTAAAGGAAGGGAAGACCTTTATTTATTGTTTATTTATTTGTGGCCAAACAGAAATCAGAATAAATAAAGTAGAAGTTTTCTTCATGATTCAAGTGGCAAAATTAAACTTGAATTCAAAAATCCATCCATCCATCCATTTTCCAACCCGCTGAATCCGAACACAGGGTCACGGGGGTCTGCTGGAGCCAATCCCAGCCAACACAGGGCACAAGGCAGGAAACAATCCTGGGCAGGGTGCCAACCCACCGCAGGACACACACAAACACACCCACACACCAAGCACACACTAGGGCCAATTTAGAATCGCCAATCCACCTAACCTGCATGTCTTTGGACTGTGGGAGGAAACCGGAGTGCCCGGAGGAAACCCACGCAGACACGGGAGAACATGCAAACTCCACGCAGGGAGGACCCGGGAAGCGAACCCAGGTCCCCAGATCTCCCAACTGCGAGGCAGCAGCGCTACCCACTGCGCCACCGTGCCGCCCGAATTCAAAAATCATTCCTAAATTAGTTACCTAAAAATCTTAAAGGGGTTATCTTTAAAATAGACAAGAATGTGATTTGTTTTTTAACATAATTCAGACACAGTTTGTTTAAAATTGGCTGTTGTGAGATCACATGCATGTACACCCGGCGACTCCGCCACATCACAGAAACCCGCTGTGATCAGAAAGATGTCATCATTGAAGTTTGATACTCAATAAGCAAAATACAATGACAAAAATTAATAAATAAATATCAAATTGATAATAACTATAACCACAGAAATCAGTATATATTTTGAAGAACAAGATGGTAAGGTAATAATCAAATTCTACAACACACCAATGGAGCTACACTTACAGTATTTTTTGGGAAAATCTAAAGACTGTGCTACAAAGTGATATAGCTATACAGTAATCCCTCCTCCATCGCGGGGGTTGCGTTCCAGAGCCACCCGCGAAATAGGAAAATCCGCGAAGTAGAAACCATATGTTTATATGGTTATTTTTATATTGTTATGCTTGGGTCACAGATTTGCGCAGAAACACAGGAGGTTGTAGAGAGACAGGAACGTTATTCAAACACTGCAAACAAACATTTGTCTCTTTTTCAAAAGTTTAAACTGTGCTCCATGACAAGACAGAGATGACAGTTCTGTCTCACAATTAAAAGAATGCAAACATATCTTCCTTTTCAAAGGAGTGCAAAGCAAGCAGTCAAAAAAAAAAATCAATAGGGCTTTTTGGCTTTTAAGTATGCGAAGCACCGCCGGTACAAAGCTGTTGAAGGCGGCAGCTCACACCCCCTCTGTCAGGAGCAGGAAGAGACAGAGAGAGAGCCACAGAAAAACAAAGTCAAAAATCAATACGTGCCCTTTGAGCTTTTAAGTATGCGAAGCTCCGTGCAGCACAGCATGTCGTTTCAGGAAGCAGCTGCACACAGCCCCCCTGCTCACACCCCCCTACGTCAGCGCAAGAGAGAGAGAAAGTAAGTTGGGTAGCTTCTCAGCCATCTGCCAATAGCGTCCCTTGTATGAAATCAACTGGGCAAACCAACTGAGGAAGCATGTGCCAGAAATTAAAAGACCCATTGTCCGCAGAAACCCGCGAAGCAGCGAAAAATCCGCGATATATATTGTGACGTGTCTTGCCATTGCATGGGCTATAGGGAAGGGAAGCAGTGTTGGGGTGGAGTCTTGAGGGAACCCTGTTTGTAAGGGCTTGGGGCACCTCCCTAGAGAGAGAGATGAGTGACAGGGATCTGGGTTAATTAATTAATGGGGCGTGATAAAAAGTGGTGGGTGGCCGGAAGTTGGAGTTGGAGGCTGGAGAAAGTGAGGAGAACAGTATAAGGTGTAAGGAAGGGAAGTAACTGTTTGGAGAGTAAGAGAGGTAGATAGGACGAAGGTGATTAGTCTTTGTTATTTTGGAGGTGTCCCCGTGACCCAGACAACGGGCGGCTGTAGGGCACCGTTTATATCGCGGCTGATTGAATAAAAAGCCAGTCGGCATTTTTGGAAGACTTCCCCGGTCAAGAGGCTCCTGAGTGTGTTATTCGACGGGACGTCACATTGGTGATCAGAAGTGGGATTTGGTTATTAGACAAACGGAGTCGCGACAGCGTGGAAATGAAACGAAGCAGCAGTCAAAGTCCGGGTGAGAGTGTATTTAAAGAAGCGTTCACGCCGCATATAAGTTCGCCTAGGCAGTTAGCACTCATGGAGGAGGGCGGGTTTTCAGCCTGCGTGAAGCAAGAGGGCGACTTAGAGCCTCCGTCGGAGCAGTTTGCATTTATGAGGCTGAATGCTGTTGAGCCTGCAGCGCGACCCCATTTTATGGAAGATGCTCAATTTAATGCGAGGCCGGACGGAGCGATAGAAACGAAAGAATTGCAGCGCTTCCCGAGTGTGTTGGCGTGGACCGAATTTAAACAGCGCTTCCTTTATTTAGCAAATAAGTACGGATGGACGGAGGATTATGGAGCAGGGCAGTTATTGGCACACGTAGATGGAGAGGCAATAAACGTGTTGGCTGAAGGATTGCGCGAAGGGCGCCGTGGCTACACAGAACTGTTATGCTGCATGGACAACACGTGGCTGAAGGCAGCTAGGGAGGCGGTGCATGTCAGTGATGTAATAAAGACACAACGGATGGGTGGGACTGTATTGAAGATTGGCAGATTTGATGGAACTGGGTCTTGGGAAGCATACAACACTCGTTTCCGCATGATTGCCAGGGCAAATGGCTGGAGTTTGGAGGACCAAGCTGTACAGCTGGCTGCAGCATTGGATGGTGATGCATTGGTGGTGCTGACGGATGTGCCAGAAGATGAGCTGTTAAATTCCCATGCTTTGGAAATTGCATTGGAGCGACGGTTTGGCCATATAGAAGCTGTGACTACAATAAGACAACAGCTGGAGCAGAGAGTTCGCAGGACAACTGAGGCCCTGGGGGCATTTGCAGCAGATGTACAGTCTCTGGTGCGACGGGGTTATCCCCATTTTGACAGATCCGTGCAGGCAGAGTTGGCTAAGGAGGCATTTCAGCGGGGTTTGAGCCCACCATATCTCCGACAGCAGGTCCGTTTCGCTAAGCCTGAGACCTTGGAACAAGCTTTGTCTGCAGCCCAGGAGGCAGAACAAATACTTAAAGAGGGTTACAGCCAAGCACCTCTTGCATCAGCAGAGTCGACCAAGGTGAGGAGACCGGAAGCTATCCACCAAACTAAGGCCATAGATGTAGAACAAGAGTATGAGGCAGTGGCTCCAGTGGCTACCGTACAGAAATTCAGGAATCCTTCACGCCTAATGCGCCCACCCCGCTGCTGGTACTGTGGACAACATGGACACTTACAACGTGACTGCCACAGTAGGGGCTAAACAAGAGGACTCCCAACTAAGCATTGTACCGGGGAAACGACATGGGACCAGTGTAGGAGGGACAACGCTGGCCCCAAGAACAGTCCCTGTTGGTCAGTTGGGTGAGGGAGATTACTGTCACCTTTCAGTTTGGTTGGCGGCCATGTATGCAAGGCACTGGTGGATACAGGGTCAACTGCATCTATTATCCATCCTGACATGTTGGATGTGGCGGTCCTATGTGCAGCCGATTCTACTAAGTTGATGACAGCGAGAGGTGAGATGACCCCCATGTTAGGCAGAGCACAAATAGACATTTGTATTGCTAAGAAGCAGTGGGTGCAGGATGTCTGGGTGGCTAATATCAACAACTCCTGTATCTTGGGACTTGATTTCTTACAAGCAGTTGGAGCGCGAATAGATCTTCAGATGGGGACTCTGTATCTTCAAGGAATTGGGACACTCCCCTTGTTAGGGCACCAGCAAGGAAGGAGGGAACCACCAGTGGTGGCTCCCCAAGAAGAGAACATGTGCCTATTTTCACTAACATCACTCAAACCGTACCAGTAATGAAGGTTGTCCGCACTGTTTGGAATGCCAACAGGGAAGGGTTAACACACAAGCAACAGCGCCAGCTCTGGCAGTTGTTACATGACTTTAGGGACCGTTTTGCTACCTCTGCAGATGATGTTGGCCAGACTTCTCTTGTGCAGCATGACATCAATACTGGGAGTGCTTTCCCTATCAAACAGCGCCCCCGCCGTATGCCACTAGCTAAACAGACAGCAGCTGAGAACATTCTACAGGAAATGAGACAGGCCGGAATTATCGAACCCTCCTGAGTCTCCCTGGGTCTCTCCTGTGGTCCTTGTCCCTAAGAAGGATGGCAAGTGGCGATTTTGTGTTGATTATCGGCAGGTAAATGCTGTAACCATCAAGGACTCCTATCCGTTGCCTCGCATTGATGAATCCCTGGACTTGGTGGCAGGATCAGCCTGGTTTTCATCACTAGACCTGCGCAGTGGCTACTGGCAGGTGCCGCTAACACCTGAAGCTCGACCTAAGACTGCATTCTCCACAGGAAAGGGGCTCTGGCAGTTCCGAGTTATGCCTTTTGGTCTTTGCAATGCTCCAGCTACCTTTGAACGGTTAATGGATAAATTATTGGCAGGTATGTCTGGTACTCAATGCCTTGTCTACTTGGATGATTTACTGGTTCATGGCAAGACATTCCAGGAAGCTCTGGAGTCCTTGAGGGAAGTTCTGCAGAAGCTTCGTGTGGCCAACCTTAAACTTCATCCTGATAAGTGCCACCTTCTCCGGAGAGAAGTGTCATTTCTGGGTCACCGTGTGAGTCAAAGAGGTGTCACCACAGAGAAAGATAAGGTGTCTGTTGTGCAAGAGTGGCCAGAGCCACAGGATCGAAGGCAGATTCGTGAATTTCTTGGACTGGCCTCTTACTATAGGCGATTTGTACCTGAATTTGCCACTATTGCTGCACCCTTGCATCGTTTATTGAGCCCAGATGAAGCATTCCAGTGGGGGGGGGACCAACAAACCGCCTTTTGTAAATTGAAAGAAGCCCTTTGCGGTGCACCGATCTTAGCTCCACCCAATATTGACCTGCCATTCCTCCTTGACACGATGCCAGTGATGTGGGCTTAGGGGATGTGCTGTCACAGCGGCACCCAGAGGGAGAGCGTTGTGGTGGCTTACTATAGCCGTGCTCTCAGAAAAGCTGAGAAGAATTATTGTGTGACTCGGAGGGAGCTCCTCGCCCTGGTGGAATCTGTTCGTCACTTCAAGCACTACCTGTGTAGCCTCTCTTTTGTGGTCCGCACTGATCATGCTGCTCTTCAGTGGTTACTGTCTTTTCGAGAACCTGAGGTTCAGATTGCTCGTTGGTTGGAGGAACTTCAGACTTACCACTTTCAAGTAGAGCATCGACCTGGTGAGCAACACAAAAATGCAGATGCTCTGTCTCGACGACCCTGCGCAGATCAGGGATGTGCCTATTGTGAAAAAAGGGAGCGTCAAGATCAAAGCTGTGAGGATCTTGATACGGTTCAGTGCCAAGCTCTTTCAGTGCCAGGTTGTACCCAAGAATGGCGAGTTAGTCAGGAATGTGATTCCTGAGGTCAAGAAGGTTCTCCAGTGGAAAGAGGAACAGCATCGTCCCTGCTGGGAGGAAGTGGCACTTGAATCACCTGCAGTTAAGGGTCTTTGGTCCCAGTGGGACAGCTTGGTTGTGGAAGAGGGGGTATTGAAGCGACAATGGAGGGACCCTGCAACTGGAGAAGGGAGGTGGCAGATCGTTGTACCACGACAGCTGCGTGAAGAGATCCTGAGGAACATGCATGGAATGCTTGGAGTTGGTCATTTTGGAGTCACCAAGACCTTAAGGCGGGTGAGGCAGGCGTTTTATTGGGGACAGTGCAGGCGCGATGTAGAGGACTACTGCCGCAGGTGTGATTTCTGCACAGCCAGGAAAGGACCCCAAGGAAGGTCTACTGCCCCACTACAACAGTATCAGGTAGGGGCTCCAATGGAACGGGTGGCAATTGACATTCTTGGGCCATTTCCCTGCTCAGCTATGGGGAATCAGTTTGTTTTAGTCGCAATGGACTATTTTACCAAGTGGCCCGAGGCCTATGCACTACCTAATCAAGAAGTTGAGACTGTTGCTGAAGCCCTAATTACAGGATTCTTTAGTCGGTTTGGGATGCTTGTCGAACTGCATTCAGACCAAGGGAGAAACTTTGAAAGCCAGGTCTTTCAAAAAGTATGTGAGAGACTTGGCATCCAGAAAACCCGAACCACCCCTCTACACCCCCAGAGTGATGGGCTAGCCGAGCGGTTTATCCAGACTCTGACCACACAGCTGGCTCTTACCACCTCTAAGGATCAAAAGAACTGGGACCAACAGCTGGCTCTGGTTCTGATGGCCTGCCGATCTGCTGTGCAGGAATCCTCTGGATGCACCCCTGCTTTATTAATGCTAGGACAAGAGCTGCGAACACCGTCTGCACTTGTATATGGTGTTCCCCCTGACACCCCAGCTGAACCTCCAGGCCCTGACTATGCTCGCAAGTTGCAGGATCGATTGGAGGTGGCACATAACTTTGCAAGGGGCCGGATAAGAGTAGCAGCAGAGAAACAGAAGCGCCACTATGACATTAGGGTTCGGGGGCAGCCTTTTCAAGCAGGTGATCAAGTTTGGGTGTATGGGCCAAAAAAGACAGAAGGGACGCTCTCC